>NC_067168.1:39649032-39921532 GCF_903995435.1 Acomys russatus | reverse complement strand
AAATAAAACAAAACAAAAACCAAGGAGGCCAAGTAGAAAATTCTCAAAGTAGCTCAGGATAATCTTGAACTCCGGATCCTCTTGCCTACGCCTCCGAAGTGGGATTTATCTGTGTTTGCCATCATGCTCAGCGTAGGTTTTGTGGGGACTGGAAACTGAACTCAAGACGACAACAAGTGCCTTTACCTGCTGAGCCATCTCACTAGTCCCCTATTACATTTAAAAATTATTTTTTCAGGTAGGGTCTCATGTAGTCCAGGATGGCCTCGAATTTACTATATAGCCAAGGATGACCTTGAATCTCTTTTTTTAAAAAAAGATTGATTTATTTATTATTATGTACACAGTGCTCTGTCTACATGAACACCTGCAGGCCAGAAGAGGGCATCAGATTACATTATAGATGGTTGTGAGCCACCATGTGGTTGCTGGGAATTGAACTCAGGGCCTCTGGAAGAGCATACAGTGTTCTTAACCTCTGAGCCATCTCTCCAGCCCTTTTTGTTTGTTTGTTTGTTTTTATATTATTATTATTATTATTATTATTATTATTATTATTATTAGTTTTAGTTTGTTTTTGAGACACGGTTTCTCTGTGTAGCCTTGGCTGTCCTAGACTCGCTTTGTAGACCAGGCTGGCCTCGAACTCACAGCGATCCTCCTGCCTCTACCTCCAGAATGTTAGGATTGAAGGCGTGCATCGTCATACCCTTCACACAGTGCTGGGGATCAAATCCAGGGCTCTGTGCACGCCAGGCAAGCACTCTACCAACTGAGTCCTACACTATTATAACTCTAAGTAAGTGCTGGAGCAGCCTGAGAGCCAGGCTATGTGTCTTGTATGAATCCATTCCTATTAAGTTCAGAACAAGTAAAATTAATAGGTGGCAAGAGAAGTTAGGGCAGTGGTTAGCTCAACTCAGGTGGGAGGGTGCTGAGGGTGATCAGAAGGCACCTGGAGGCTCCACTGGGCGTTGGTTGCTGCTTTCTGTTCACTTTGCATATACAGTAGCCTTGGGAGCCCTGTTCCTCTAAGGGCAGAGATAACACACTTGAATGGGTAAGAAAACAAAAACACAGAGAAAGAAAACCTTCCCAACCCAAAGAAGGGGGAAACGAGAAAACAAAAACACCGTCAAACAAGGCAAAGAGAAAGTAATAAGGAAGAAAAATAAGAAAGGGGAAGCACAAAGAAAAAAAAAAAAGCTGAAATCAATCTCTGCGTGGGACTTACGTACTTGCCACACAAGCAAGAGGAGCTGAGTCCATTTCATCACCCCACAAAAACCTGGGCAGAGTGCCACAAGCCTGTGACCCCAGGGATGGGAGGAGTCCTGGAGCTTGCTGGCCAGTGAACAGCAGGGTCAGTGAGACTCTGCCTCAAAAAGAAGGTGGAGGGATTGAGGAAGACACGCACATATACTTACAAACATATACAAAACAGAAATCACTCTGCATGTGTCAAGAGTGACAATGAATTGGGCTGGAGACATGGTACAGTGGTTAAAGGTGCTCCTTGCTTTTTCAGGAAACCTGAATTCACTTAGCAGTACCAACCACATTGGGTAGTTCAAAACTGCCTGTATCTTCAGGCAGTAGCTCCAGGGGAGGCAATGGCCCTTTCTTGCATTCTCAAGTACGTGCACGCACACACGCACGCGCGCGCGCGCGCGCACACACACACACACACACACACACACACACACACACACACACACACACCTTAAAAAATAAATAGAAGCCTGGCATGGTAGTGGTGGATGCCTTTAATACACTGGGGAGGCAGAGACAGATCTCTGTGAGTTCAAGGTCAGCTTAGTCTACAGAGTTTCAGGACAGCCAAGGCTACACAGAGAAAATGTCTCAAAAAACCAAAATAAATAAATAAATAATGAAAATATTTAAAGGGAAGAGAAATTTTTGATGCGAATATGTTTTCTTTTTCTTTCCTTTTTTTTTTTTTTTTTTATTTTTTGAGATACTGTCTTATGTAGCCGAGGCTGGCCTTGAACCAAATAGCTCAAGATGACTTAATTTCTGATTCTCTTGCCCTGCCTCCAGAGAGTAGATTGCAGGCATGCACCACACCAGGCTTTATCATATTTTTTTTCCATAACATGCCTGGTGTGGTGGTGCACAGCTCTCAGGAGGCAGAGGCAGGCAGATCTCTCTGAGTTCAAAGTACCAACCTCATCTACACAGAGAGACTCTGTCTTAAAACACAAAAAACCCCCAAAAACAAAACAAAAAAATATTTCCGAACATAAATCTTAACACATGCTTAAATTTGGCATTACCTTGACACTTAACTTTTACCACTTATAGGCAGAAAACCTATGAGGTTTTTTTTGAACTTCAAAACTCAGGTGACTGAGCAGAAAAACTGTGGGTTTGTTTTTTCTTTTCTTTTTTCTTTTTTTTAATTTACCACAGAGACAGGAAACCCCACCTGAGAACTTTGGGTGCTTCAAAGGCTGCCTGCTGGAGGGACGGAGAGGTTCCAGAGCCAGCTAAAGGAAACAGTAGTCACTTGCCCCAGATAGAACACAGCATCTCTCTCTCTGCACAGGTCACATCTGCCCTGCACAGTGCTGTCACAGCATCTCTCTCTGCTGCATGGGTCACATCTGCCCTGCACAGTGCTGTCACAGCATGTCTCTCTACATGGGTCACATCTGCCCTGCACAGCGCTGTCACAGCATCTCTCTCTGCATGGGTCACATCTGCCCTGCACAGCGCTGTCACAGCATCTCTCTCTGCATGGGTCACATCTGCCCTGCACAGTGCTGTCACAGCATCTCTCTCTACATGGGTCACATCTGCCCTGCACAGCGCTGTCACAGCATCTCTCTCTGCACGGGTCACATCTGCCCTGCACAGTGCTGTCACAGCATCTCTCTCTGCACGGGTCACATCTGCCCTGCACAGTGCTGTCACAGCATCTCTCTCTCTGCATGGGTCACATCTGCCCTGCACAGTGCTGTCACAGCATCTCTCTCTGCATGGGTCACATCTGCCCTGCACAGCGCTGTCACAGCATCTCTCTCTGCACGGGTCACATCTGCCCTGCACAGTGCTGTCACAGCATCTCTCTCTGCATGGGTCACATCTGCCCTGCACAGTGCTGTCACAGCATCTCTCTCTGCTGCATGGGTCACATCTGCCCTGCACAGTGCTGTCACAGCATCTCTCTCTGCATGGGTCACATCTGCCCTGCACAGCGCTGTCACAGCATCTCTCTCTGCATGGGTCACATCTGCCCTGCACAGTGCTGTCACAGCATCTCTCTCTACATGGGTCACATCTGCCCTGCACAGCGCTGTCACAGCATCTCTCCCTGCTGCATGGTTCACATCTGCCCTGCACAATGGTGTCTATCCATTTTTCCTCCCTACACAGTTGCACTATGACAAAGACACATTTTCTGGTTTCTACTTGCTGTCCACACTGTGTTACAGACCCCCCTGGGTGCCTTACACATGCCCTTTGCTCTCCCTACAGCATGACTGGGTACCCCAAGCCTGGTTTCACAGGTGAAGGATGCAGCCTGGAGCCTTGCTGATAGACTCACGAGGTCTTCCTCCGGTATGGCTGTCCTACAAACCCACGCCTCCTTCCACCCACCCCATCACTCAGTCTCCAGGCAGGAAGCCATCTCTAGGGCTCTGAGGAGTTCACAAGAGGCTCACCACCCATTCAGCTCACTGAGAGTTCGAAGGACCAACCTTCTGAATGACATTTCGAAGAGCAAAGTACTTCTTAGTGAGGTCCCCCGCCTCACTCAGTGGGGCATCATAGTCATAGCTGGTGGGCTGTGCCGAATAGGGCGTATTGGCACCTAGAAGACAGAAAAAAATACGTCACTGGTCACTACCGAAGGCCTTGCACAGGGTTAGGGTGAGGAGAAATGAAAGACCATTAAAGCCCAAATCTTTGGAGCAGGAATGCAGCTTTCATAGCTGGTCCAGTGTGTCCCCAGCACTGCAGATCCCGGATGTGGTGGCACATGCCTGGGACTGAGCATCTGGGAAGAGGAACAGGAAGATCAGAAGTTCAGGGTCATTCTCCTTTTTTTTTTTTTTTCATTTTATTTTGTGTGTATGTGTGTTTTGCCAGCATACATGCCTGTGCACCATGTGTGGTCACAGAGGTCAGAAGGTGTTAGATCTCCTCAGACAGGAGTTACAAACAGTTGGGAGCCACCATGTGAGGGCTGGGAATAGAACCCGGATCCTCTGGAAGAGCAGCCAGTGCTCTGATCTGCTTTTTCAGTTTGCACTCCTCCAGGGAAAGCCTTTATCTATCGGCCAGTTTGGGGACATAGAAATCTTCCCCTGCCTCCCCTGCCCCAGATTTCCTTAGGACAGGCTGAGGCCACTCACAGAGTTGTTACGTCGCATGCATCCTCACTCACAGAGCTACGTCACTCTCTCTCTCTCTCTCTCTCACACACACACACACACACACACACACACACACACACACACACCCTCACTCACATACATAGTTACAACACCCCATCTTCTATATGCTGTCATTTCTCTGTGTGACAGATGCTGGCCCTGAGAACATGCCCAAGGAACATCTTGTCAGGTGGTCTTGGGGCTGCTCCTGTGGTTGATATTACTGGAGTTGGCGTGAGGGGATCTACCTAGATATGGAAGGAGCTGCCACCCTATAGGGATGTCCCACACTAAAGCCAACTGAGCACCAGCATGCATCTCTCACTGCGTCCTGACTGTGGGGAGCTCCCAAGCACTTCCTTATGTCTGCTTTTGTCTGGGAAGCACAATCAACACAACTTCCCTGGAACTCGCCCTGTGACAAGGACAGAATCAGGGCTGGATACACAAAATGACCAGAAAAACAATTCCCTTGCCAGTATTGTTCAAGGTGCAGAGTCTAGACCAGAAACAGACACGCTTTACTAACATGATGCGCACAGTTTTAGGGTCCCTGTAATACTGGCCAGTCCTCTGAAAACTTACCCATGCATGAGAGACACATGGGGAGTCTGTAGAAACATTTGAACTCTGCCCTGGAACCTGGCTCCTGGGGGCGGGGCATAGAGACGGCCTTTCTTCCCTTTTCTGTTTTCTTTTAGACAAGGCCCAGGTTAGCGTCAAACAAGCTATGTAGGTAAGGATGGTCTTGAACTTCTGATCTTCTGCTTCTTACCTCTTGGGTGCCAGAATCACAGGTGTGTATCTGGGATCACAGGTGGGTGTCTAGGATCAAAGATGTATGTCTGGGTTCACAGGTGTGTATCTGGGACGACAGGTTGTGTTTCTGGGATCTCAGGTGTGTATCTGGAGTCACAGGTGTTTATCTGGGATCCCAGGCATGTATCACCAAGCCTGGTTTATGCAGTGCTGGGGGTGGCATTGAAGGCCTCCTGCAGGCTAAGCTGTCACTCTACCAAGCAAGCGTCACCTGCAGCTCTTGAGATTGTATTTCTAATGGCAATGCTGCTGTAGCCAACTGTGAGCCAGCAAGGTTTGCGCCTTCCTCCTCTAGCTCAACAGCACTGGTGTGAGAATGAAGCTTTTCTATGATGGCATTTTTTAAAGAACCTAGTTTGTGCCAGGTGAGGTGGCACATGCCTTTAATCCCAGCACTCGTAAGGCAGAGGCAGGCGGATCACTGTGAGTTCGAGGCCAGCCTGGTCTACAAAGTTAGTCTAGGACAGCCAAGGCTACACAGAGAAACCCTGTCTTGGGGGAAAAAAAAATGTGAGCTCTGGGGCTGGAAGTCAGGTCTCTGTGATTGCCCAGCAAGTTTTAGCACTGTAAGGGAGCAGTTCCTACTTAAGGGCATATGAAGGGATTTGAGGCAAAATAATGACAGAAATGTGAGCAGGAGTGTTCCCCAACACACACACACACACACACACACACACACACACTCTCTCTCTCTCTCTCTCTCTCTCTCTCTCTCTCTCTCTCTCTCTCTGAGACCGTCTTTACAAAGATGTGGACACACGGTTGGGGATGAGCACCGTACAAACGCATGCACACTCCCTAGGGTTAAATGGACAGGTCCCTCCTCTGGGAAGTAGGTCTGAATATAGCTGCTAAGGTCAGGCCAGCTTGACCAAAAGCAGCTTCAGAGAGGCCTGGAGAGCCAAGCCTGGCTGGTATGGGTTCACTCTGGGCCTATGGGCTACAGGGGTTATCTGAAGGTCAGCTGCCTTGGGCTAGAGCTTTGGCTCTAATGCAGAACTCTGCCCTTTGCCAGCAGAACAGGAAGTGTGGGGGTGATTTTGGGCACCCACATATTGCTCTCTGTAAACCGATGTCAATAATCACTAGGCTGAAGGAGCTAATAAGAGAACTAAACAAAAAGGCAGGAGACAGATTCCTATTGGCACAACAGGGCCTGGAGAACAGCTTTTACCCATTTTTTTAAAATTCTATTTTTTATGTATTTATTGTTTTGTTTTGAGATAGTCTCACTATGTAGCCCTGGCTGACCTAGGACTCACTATGTAGAACAGGCTAGCCTCAAACTTGTAGCAATTCTCCTGCCTCTGCCTCCCAAATGCTGGGATCATAGGTATATATACCCACACACCTGATTCACTGCGCAGCCTAAAAATTACCTTTCACCCCCTCCACTCAAGTGCTGGGATTAAAAAATGTGTGCCACTGTGTGGGGCTTGTGTATGGCTCCAACCCAGAGCCTTGCACAATGCCAGGCAAGCACCCTAGCAACCAAGCCACTTCACCAACCCTAGAATATTATTTAGCAATAAAAACAATGTATTAGTGCATGACAGAACATGAACGAGCCTTGAGAGTATTGGGCTAAATGAGAAAAATCAGATTAAAACATGTGAGTTACATATTCTGTTTATACAAAACATCTAGAGCAAGAGAGTCCTTGGGGAAGAGCTTAGAGACCTCCAGGGGCTGTGAGGAGGAGGGAGCAGTGAGGGCAACAGGGTGGAGCTTTCTCAAGTGGGTGGGAGAATGTTCTGGAAGTAGAAGGTAAGGACTGTACAACTTTGATAGCGGTTAGAATACCTATTTAAAACCATCAGTTTTATGTGGTTTCATTGTTGTTGTTTGAGACAGGATTTCTCTGTGTAGCCTTGGCTGTCCTGGAGTCACTTTGTAGACCAGGCTGGCCTTGAACTCACAGCGATCACCTGCCTCTGCCTCCCAGAGTGCTAGGATTACAGGTGTGCGCCACTGCACTGGCAGCTCAGTTTTATGGTTTTAAAAAACAATTAAAATGGGAGTGGGGAGACGGCTCGTGGGTAAAGATGTTCCGCCAAGCCTGACTATTGAGCTCAATTCCCAGGACCCACACAGTGGAAGAAGAGAACCAACTCCCATGAGCTGTGCTGACTCCCACCTAGAAATAAATAAATGCATGTAAGAATGACACAGAGAGAGGGAGTTCCCTTGGCTCAGTGGCCAGCTTCGCCCACTTGGTACAAGTTCCAGGTCAGTGAAAGAACTTGTCTAAAAAATAAAAGGATAGCAGGTGCCTGAAGACTGACACTCAAGGTTGTCTCTGGCTTCTACACACCTGCACACCCACAGATGCACACACATACACGCACCTGCACACCCACAGATGCACACGCATACACGCACCTGCACAGCACATAAACATACACATAGAAGACCAGAGAAGGATATGTAAATACATACATGGCCACACTAGACTGCCAGATAGCCCGGCTTAAAATAAGACTCTTAAATGATCAAATTATGTCCCTTAGTTTCTTTTCACACAGAAATGACTATATGGATGATTCTTTTGAAAAATAATTTTAGAGGTGATTCTTGTATATTAGAAAATTCAGAAGACAAAAACAGAAAATAAAAATTGGCCATAGATACCATCTCCCGAATCACACACCAGAAACAGAATAAGCTTTTTATCCATGGATGTTAAACGGATCTTACCATTCCAATAGGCAAAATTGGTCCCACCTATAAACATGTACCTACAGAAAAATAAGAGAACACATGTCCTTCACTGTAAGCCACAGCTGTGGGGCTCCCTCTCCCAGGACTGCATACTCACAGGTTCACATTGGCTCCAAGGGTAAGCAGGTTATAGAGGGCATCAGCCACTATTTCAGCATCCACTGTGACATGGGGTTTACCCCAGTGGTCTAGCCAGCCAGTGTAGAACTCAGAATTGATCTGAAAAGAGAAAAGGCAGGGTGGCCCTTAGGAGACACTTATGGCCTTCAGATATGCTGAGGTGTCCCTGTAGTGCCCAAATAATGCTGAGGTGTCCCTGTAACACCCTCTCTATTTCTCCAAGGAAGGAGTGGTAAAGGAGACCGATACCCATGCACTGTCTAAAGCTGGGAGGGCCGCACAAGGACCTCCAATTACACCAGTACCTACACTGGGTCCCTGAGTGCTAACCAATTGTGACGGCTCATCTTACAACTATAGTGAACCCTACAAATCCATGGGCTCTGCATTGTAGAGCCAACCCATGGCCGATCAGAAACATCTGGTTCAGCTGATAGAATGCTTGCCCAGCATGAGTAAAGCCCTGGAGTCCATCCCCAGCACCTCAACATCTGGGTGAGGTGGTGGTGTCCACCTGTAAACCTGGTTCTCAGGTAGTGAAGGCAGGAGATTCACAAGTTCCAGGCCATCTTTAGCTATACGGTGAGTTGGAGGCCAGCTGGGGTACATGAGACCTCATTTCCACCCACCCACCTCCCCGAGACAGGGTTTCTCTGTGTAGCCTTGACTGTCCTGGACTCACTTCAAACTCACAGCGAGCCGCCTGTCTCTGCCTCCCAAGTGCTGGGATTAAAGGTATGTGCCACCTAAGATTTTTTTTTATAAAGTATTTTTTTGGGAAAAATTTTGCGTACAGTACTGAACATATACAGTCTCCCCAACCCCATCATTATTACCTAAATAGTAAAGTAAAATGGCTATCCACACAGCATCTGTACGGCATCAGGTACAAGCCACATAGAGAAGAATTAAGCCTACGACAGGATGTGCAATTAAGCCCACAGGAATGGCGGCGTTTTACAGAAGGGACTTGGGCAGCTACTGATTCCAGTATCTGAGGTTCGGAGTCCCACTCCCAATCATCCATGGATATTCTGGGACAACCAATTCCCAAAAGGAATTTACCTACATCAGTTTTGTCAGCAGCTTCCAAGTTCTCTGCCTCCCGCCCCACCCCCAGTCCCCACACAACACCAAAAAATTTAGTTGGGCAAGATATTTTCATAAATAGCTTTTGAGAACACCCACATGCATTGTACATAGACATAAAAATAATAAAAATAAGCCAGGCATGGTGGCACACGCCTTTAATCCCAGCACTCAGGAGGCAGAGGCAGGCGGCTCGCTGTGAGTTTGAGGCCAGTGTGGTCTACAAAGTGAGTCCAGGACAGCCAAGGCTACACAGAGAAACCCTGTCTCGGAAAACAAACCAAAACAAAAATATACATATGAGAAGCAGATCCTGGCCCAGCCACTGCTAAGCTCCTCGGGTGTGCGATCCCTCGGGGTGTATCTCAGTTAGCCGAGTGCCACCGTTGTACGCATGAGGCCCGGGGTTTAATTCACCACAGAAAGCCAGGCATGGCAACTCACAACCATTCCCCGTGCCTGAGAAGAGGAGGCAGGAGGCTCAGGAGTTTAAGCCACGTTACATCTGAATTCTAAGGGGGCTACCTGAGATCCAGACGGAAGAGAGGAGGAGAGAAAAGAAGAATAAAATAAAAAGAGACAGTTGAAGACACACCTGGCCAGTCATGGTTATCTCTAGTGCATGCATCTCCAGTGCAGAGCTTCTCTTCCTCCCTTCCTCCCTCCCCCCTCCCTCCCTCCCTTCCTTCCTTCCTTCCTTTTTTGGTTTTTCAAGACAGGGTTTCTATGTATAGCCTTGGCTGTCCTGGACTTGCTTTGTAGACTAGGCTGGCCTCGAACTCACAGCGAGCCACCTGCCTCTGCCTCCTGAGTGCTGGGATGAAAGGCACACCGGGTTGAGCTTCAAACCTTAGCACTGGGCCAGCTGCCACTCAGGAGTCAAAAAGAACTATATGGCCCCAGTCCCATCAGCTGCTGATCCCAGAGCCAAAAAACAAAAAGGAAACCAGCAAAGATGCACATGTGCTCTTCTGCAGCCTGCCTCCTCCTCTGGGAACAGCTGTGGTAACGCTCGTACAAGCCCACCGGTCTCTACCCCAACCCCCAGTTCTTACCAGAGGTCCTTTGGGTTCAAACTTCCTTTGAATTAGGAAAGCTTCTGTGATATTTCTGGCTGCAAATTACAAGAGGGAGGAGAAAAGTTAGTCATAGGCACAAGAAGCTAAAGAGACTGCTATGGTCACTGGTCCAGAATTTACAAGTTGGACTCTAATCCCAAAAATGAACGTATAGGAAGTAGGGGCCAGCAAGATGGCTTGGAGGGAAAAGGTGCTTGCCACCAAGGCTGATGATCTGAGTTCAATCCCCAGGACCTACTCAGTACAAAGAGAAAAATGACTCCCACAGTTATCCCAACCTCTACACATGCCCCATGGCTCTTGAGCACCCTCCCTGATAAAAATAAACGCACACAAAAAATTTTGTCTTAATCAGCCGGGCGTGGTGGCGCACGCCTGTAATCCTAGCACTCAGGAGGCAGAGGCAGGTGGACCGCTGTGAGTTCGAGGCCAGCCTGGTCTACAAAGTGACTCCAGGACAGCCAAGGCTAACACAGAGAGACCTTGTCTCAAAAAACAAAAAACAAAAAAAAAGTCTTAATCATGTGTTTTCAGAAAGTGACTCAGACAGTCCCTCCCCTTCTCCTGTTATGAATTAATGGCATTTAATCCCTTATAACTGAGGAGGGCCCTCACCCCTTTCTGCCATGTAAGGACACAGTAAGAAACTGATACTCGGGCTGGAGAGATGGCTCAGAGGTTAAGAGCATTGGCTGCACTTCCAAAGGTCTTGAGTTCAATTCCCAGCAACCACAATGCTCACAATGCTCTATAAAGAGATCTGGTGCCCTCTTCTGGTGTACAAGTGTAAATGTAGGCAAAACACTGTATACATAAATAAATAACTCGTTATGAAAGAAAGAAAGAAAGAAAGCAAGCAAGCAAGCAAGCCAGGTGTGGTAGTACACACCTTTAATCCCAGCACTCAGGAGGCAGAGGCGGGTGGATCTCTGTGAGTTCGAGGCCAGCCTGGTCTACAAAGAGTACAGTAGTTTTTGCTATTGTGATATCTCTTTTAGTTTTTTCTGAGACAGGGTCTCACTATGAAGCTCAAACAGGCATGGCATTCACCATGCAGCCCAGACTGACCTCAAACTCAACTATCCTCCTGCCTCAGCCTTCAGAGTGCTGAGAGCTTAGGTATGTGCCGCTACACCTGGCCCATTAAGTTGCTATAATAACCCAAACTGAACTGGAGATGTAGCTCAGCAGGTAGTGTGCACAGGGCTCAGTACACACCAGCTGGCATGAGTGACACATGCCTGTGCAGTCCCGGCACTGGGGAGGTGGAGGCAAGAGAGTCAGAAGTTCAAGGTCATCCTCACCCTTGAAGGGAGCCTGGACTACAGCCCTGTCAACACTCAACAATAATGGGAATTATAGTTTGAGTTGAGTGAGGCACTCCCCCGCCTTCCCCTACACTCCCTACTTTCCCTTTTTGTAATCTCTAGACATGAGCATCATAGACATTTTCCACAGGAGGTTCAAAGGCCAAAAGACCCATGGAATACCTATAAACAGGCTCTAGGAGGGCCCCACACCATCCACATGAGGCATGTGTGGGGACCACACAACACTTCCTGAGCAGGCCTCCATGGCTTTGCCTGAACGCATGCCCAAGCTCACAGGTCTGCCCCCTAAGCTGTGCCTGCCGTCCCCCATGTGTGTCTTTAACCTTTGGCTGATCTAGCTGCTCCACTCCAGGACCAGTGTGTTCTAGACACTTCCTTGTCACTCCTCAGTACTATCCACACAAGAGAGCCACAGATTCTGACCAGCTAAATAGTAGGGTCAAGGCGACAAGGCCACTATAATTGTGTTATTCTCTGATGAACGGAGACTATTCTAGGAATAAGCTGTACACCTCAGCCATGCAAACTACAGTTCTCAACTTCCCTTCCCTCCCCTTCTCATTTTGTGTGTGTATCCTACTTGAGAAAATTGTTTATTTCACGCCAGGCGTGGTAGCACGTCTTTAATCCCAGCACTCGGGAGGCAGAAGCAGGCAGATTGCTGTGAGTTCGAGGCCAGCTTGGTCTACAAAGCGAGTCTAGGACAGCCAAGGCTACATAGAAAAATCCTGTCTTGAAAACTATAACAACAACAAAATTGTTTCTTTTTTTATTGTTTTGTATGGACAAGCATGTTCCTAAGCATGTGTATGTGTACTACATGCAGTGCCTGCCAAGACCAGAAGAGGGCGCCAGATCTTATAGGACTGGAATTTCAGATAGTTGAGATTTTTTTGTTTTTCTTTCTTTCTTTCCTTTTGTTTTTCAAGACAGGGTTTTGTTTTTTATTTTTTATTTTTTTGTACACCAGGCTGGCCACAAACTCACAGAGATCTCCCTGCCTCTGCCTCCCAAGTGCTGCGATTAAAGGCGTGCACCACCACCACCCGGCTGTGTGTGTGTGCCTGTGTGTACATGCATGAGTGTATACACGTGTGAGCGTGCACATGCCATGGAATGCTCTTGGTATTCCGAGGACACAGTTCTTTCCTCTCACCATGTGGCTCCCAGGAATCAATCTCAGGCCATCAGACTTAACATCAATCATCCTTACCCACTGAGCCATCCTGCTGGTCCATCAAGTGAACCTTGTACAGTGGTTAAAAAAACAAAACAAAACAAAAAAAACAGTACAAAGAAGCTGAGGGTAGGGGTAGCACACGGCTAGAACCCCAGACAGAGATAAGGGGAGCAGGAGCTCAAGGCCATTCTTGGCTATACCATGAGCCAGAAGCCAGTCTAAGCTATGGAAAACGCTGTCAGCGAAAGAGAGAGCGAGGGGTGGGGGGGGGGGGTGGGGGGGAGTCAGGCATGGTGGCGCACGCCTTTAATCCCAGCACTTGGGAGGCAGAGGCAGGCAGATCTCTGTGAGTTCAAGGCCAGCCTGGTCTACAAAGTGAGTCTAGGACAGCCAAGGATACACAGAGAAACCCTGTCTCCAAAAACAAAAACAACAAACAAACTGAAAAAAGAGCCGGGGCTTAGTAGGTTTTAGGTTATTGGGGACATGTCTAGAAAGAGACTATGGCAGTCCCATCTCTTGATGTTTGTCCCGAGAACTCAGGCCATGAAGTAAATGGGTCTCCTATGCTCCCAGAAGGATTCCCTGATATTACAAGACTAACAGACTGTGGATTGAGATTTCTACAACTGTGATCTAAAACAAAACCTTCGTCCTTATAAGTTGATTGCCTCCAGTATTTTGTTATAGCATACCTGACAAAGGACACTCTGAGATATCTATGTGCTCAAGTCACTTTAGCCACAGCTGTGTTGAAGTGACCAATATTCAGCGGCATTTCCTAGCTGCCACAAACACCGACCTGTTCCAAAATCCACCGTGGCATAGAGGCCCTGCAGGGTCCCACACTTCAGTAATATCTCATTCGCCCCGTCAGTGGTGAAGAGAATGACGTCATTGCCCAGATGGTAGCGGAAGCGGTGTGCCAGGAAACGCAGGTAGTTATAATCACAGGCAAAATACGAGCCGTACTCATTCTCAACCTGCGTATTTAGAAAGAAGAATGAGAAACCAGCGGGTGCCAAGGCAGCCTGAGCTTTCCCTGGGAACGCTAGTTCACATCCACACATCCAAAACGTACCTCAGATCCAGCCTGAACTGGTTTGGAGGACATGCATAATAATGCGAACTGTGTCCTCTGAGTGAACTTTTAAGGGAGAACCCCCTATTTGCAATCTTATACCTATGCATAATTGAATGTACATATGATTAAAACCAGGTGCATTGTGGGACAAGACATATACAGCAGAGAAAAGCTGGGCAAAAAAATTTTTTTTTTGGAGACAAGTTTTCTCTGTGTAGCCTTGGCTGTCCCTGGTTTGCTTTGTAGACCTGGCTAGCCTCAAACTCACAGAGATCTGCCTGCCTCTGTGAGTGCTGAGATTATAGCTGAGCACCACTGTGCCCCAGCTAAAGCTTGCATATCTTAAGTCTGCAGATCAAAACAGGTGGGAAGATAGCTTGGTAAAGGAGCTAGCTACACAAGGCTGGGACACACGTAAAAAGCAGGACGTGGCAGCTGGCCTACATCTATAATTTAATCATTCTCATGCAGGTGGGAGTAGATGGGGGGGGCCAGTAAGGGATGGGGGATCCCCCCTTCCCCCAGAAGGTGTACTGCCTACAGTCACCAGAGAGAAGAGACTTTCCTTTTTTCCAAGACAGGGTTTCTCTGTGTAGCCTTGGCTGTCCTGGACTCGCTTTGTAAACCAGGCTGGCCTGGAACTCACAGTGATCCACCTGCCTCTGCCTCTCATGTGCTGGGGATTAAAGGTGTGCACCTGAGAAGGGACTTTTAATTGAGAAAATGCCTCCATAAGATCTGGTAGTAAACAGGCATTTTCTTAACTATAAGGCATTTTCTTAATTAGTGATTGATGGGGGAGGGCCCAACCCATTATGGGCTGGTGGACCTGAGATCTATAAGAAAGCAGGCTGCGGATGGAGAGATGGCTCAGAGGTTAAGAGAAATGCCTGCTCTTCCAGAGGTCCTAAATTCAATTATCAGCAACCACATGGTGGCTCACAACCATCTATGTGATCTGACGCCCTCTGCTGTTCTGCAGGTGTAGATGGAGATAAAGCACTTACATACATCATTAAATATCTTTTGTTGTTGTTTTTTTGAGACAAGGTTTCTCTGTGTAGCCTTGGCTGTCTTGAACTCACTTTGTAGACCAGGCTGGCCTCAAACTCACAGAGATCCTCCTACCTCTGCCTCCCAGATGCTGAAATTACTGGTGTGTACCTTCATGCCTGGCTCACACCACACCCCTTTTAAAGTTAGCTGTTCTGCTGTGTGATCAGAAGTGTGCACTGTGTAACAGAGGCTTTGGTTTGGAGTCTAGCCTTGGCTGTCCTGGACTCCATTTGTAGACCAGGCTGGCCTCAAATTCACAGTGATCTACCTGCCTCTGCCTTCCTGAGTGCTGGGATTACTGGTGTGTGTAACCACGCCTGGCTTCAAAGAAATCTTTAAAAAAAAGCAGGCTGAGCAAGCCATGAGGTGCAAGCCAGTAAGCAGCACCCTTGGCTTCTGCATGGGCTGCTGCCTCCAGGTTCCTGCCCTCCTTGAGTTCCTTCCTGTCCTACCCTGACTTCCTTCGGTGATGAACCGTGATGTGGAAGCATAAGCCAAATAAACCCTTTCCTGCCCAAGTTCTTTAGGTCATGGCGTTTATCAGTGTAATAGTCATCCCGACTGAGACAGAGGCCCCAGATACTAAGGAGGGGTTCTCAACCTTCCCAGCGCTGTGACCATGTAATACAGTTCTTCATGTTGTGGTGACGGCCCCCCCAACCATAAAATTATTTTATTGCTTCTTCATAACTGTAACTTGGCTACTGTTATGAGTTGTAATGTCAATATCTGTGTTTTCCGATGGTCTTAGGTGACCCCTGTGAATGGTCACTTGACCCAAAAGGGGTCAAGACCTACAGGTTGAGAACCATTGCGCGCGTGCGTGTGTGTGTGCATGCGCGCGCGTGCCCTGCTAATGCACTGCATAGATCCTCTCATGGCAGTCTGTCTGTCTGTCTGTCTGTCTGTCTGTGGTTCTTCAGGTTTCTGACTGGGAGCACTCAGTCCAGAGAGTGACCCCGGAAACAAATGGGTCACTATATTTTCTGTGGTTGTTTTGAGACAGTTTCATACTGCAGCTCAGCAGAGAAGTCACTAGCCCAGGCTGGCCTTGAGTTCACAGCAGTCCTCCTGTGTCAGCCTTCTGCGTGCTGGGATTCCAGGCACGAACCAGCACGCCTGACTTTAGCTTTACTGGTTTGAGGTAAAAACAAACAAAAAACCAAAAAAACGAGATAAACACTTCATGAGAAAACCCATCCTACCTGTCCCTAGCACGGCTTCTCTCTCCTGAAAACAAACATTTGCATATCTGGGGCAAGTTTGGCATCCTGAATCTGGACGACCACAGGTGGAAGAGCCTGTGTGTCCTTAGGCAGGGGTGGGAGGCTTCAGCACAGCCCATTTCACCCTGACTACAGACAGAGCCCTCTTGCAGGGCCCCCTCAAGTTCACTTGAGAAGCACCAACCTCAAGATCTGCGTGAACCCCTCACCTACCTCCTCACCTGGCTGAAGGGAGAGACAGAAGCTGGGTGTGGTGGTGCGTGCCAGTGACCCCTGCCTTTGAGAGGCTGGGGCAGTAGAACACTGAAAGTTCAAGGCTAGTTTAGTCCACGCACAAAACCCCCTTTTTTTTCTTTAAAGATTTATTTATTATGTATACAGTGTTCTACCTCATGTACACCTGAACACCAGAAGACGACACCAGATCACATTATAGATGATTGTGAGCCACCATGTGGTTGCTGGGAATTGAACTCAGAACCTCTGGAAGATCAGTCAGTGTCCTTAACCTCTGAGCCATCTCTCCAGCCCACAAAACCCTTTGCCAGAGCGTAGCAACAGGGGCTGGGGACATGACCTGAACTGCTTCTCGGCATCTTGGTTAAGATCGAGTCGGTGAAGACCTGAGCTGGGATCCCCAGCCCCCATGGTGGCTCGTGTCTGTAACCGCCATGCTGGGAGGGGCAGATAGGAGGGTAAGCGACTCAGAGGTCAGCCACTCTGCAAGCCCTAGGTTCAGTGACATCTTGTCTTAAAGAAAGTAAATGGAGTGGGACTTGGGACGTAGCTCAATTAGTAGAGTGCTTCCGTAATGTACAAGAGTCCCGGTGTGGATTCCCAACCTGTAATCTCAACACTTGCAGGCAGAGCCAGGAGGGCCGGGAGTTCAAAGTCAACCTCAGCTAAATATTGAGTGAGAGGCATGGTGAAGCACACTCATTATCCTAGTAGCAGAAGGGTCCTTGGGTCTGAGGCCAGTCTGGGCTACACAGGGAAACTATGCCTTAAAAGGACTAAAATAAACAGTAACAGAAGTCTGGAAACAACCAATTGTGTACAAAGAACTGTAGATGAGGGGAAAAAAAGTCCTTTGACATTTAAGTGAAGTGAAAACACCACACAGGAAACAGGCAGGCCACATCATATAAGATGCAGAAAGGAGGAGAAAGAGGGAATCAAAAATGTCTTCCAGAAAACGCCTGAAATATGGGACGCTTTGCTTCCTGTTCCTGAGGTCTGAGTCATAGGTGCATGGCTTTTTTTTCTTTCTTTCCTTTGGCTTTCTCTGCTTGTTAACTTAGTAAGTGAGAGGTGGGGTGAAGAGAGGGACCAGGAGGAGGGCAGAGTGACCTGGCAGGAGCAGTGGTCAAGATGGTTAGATATGTATGTTTGCTGTCTTCTGCAGAATTAAAACAGAGGGTGTTTATTTCTTGGTTCAAAACAAAACAAAACAAAACTGACTTATAGTGTGTGTGTGTATGTGTGTGTGTGTGTGTGCGCGCGCGCGCACATGTTGGGGAGCAAGAGTGTCATGGGATGCCTACGGAGGTCAGAGGCCAATTTTGTGCAGTGAGTTCTCTCCTTCTTCTTTAAATGAGCTTTGGGATTGAGCGCAGGCTGCCAGACCTGCGTGGCAAGCACCTTTACCTCTGAGCTAGCTCACTGCACCCTCCCTTCTTTTTTTGTGCAGCAAGGCCCAGGAACTCTGTAGCTCTAGAACTTCCTATGTAGACTAGGCTAGCTCACACCTTGCAGCAATCTTTCTGCTCATACTGTTTAAAACAGTAACTGCAGCCTGGCAGTGGTGGCGCACGCCTTTAATCCCAGTACTTGGGAGGCAGAGGCAGGTGGGTCGCTGTGAGTTCGAGGCCAGCCTGGTCTACAAAGTGAGTTCCAGGACAGCCAAGGCTATATACAGAGAAACTCTGTCTCGAAAAAGAACAAACAAACAAACAAACAAACACAAACAAACAAACAAACCAAAAACAAACAAACAAACCAAACACCAAAACCAATAGCTACATTCATAATGATTGACTTAATAAAAGCCTTGGGCTTGGCTTTTGAGACAAGGCCTTAGGGTAGCCCATAGTGGCCAGGGATTTACTAGGTAGTTGAGGCTGGCCTCAGACTTCAGATCCTCCTGTGTTTTGGCTCCCAAGTGCTGGGATTTTAAGTGTGTGTCACCAGGTCCCCGGATTTGATGAGAGTTTTTATGAAGTTTCTCTAACCAAAACATGCCGGAAAGTTGTGAGCCAAAATTGAAAGTGACTCAAAATGCAGTCAGGACTGAAACAAAGCAGCTGACAAGTGGGTCTACCCCAAGACCAGGCCAAAGAAGATGCTTCAGAGGGCTGGGAGGTGGCTTGGTGGGGAAGACTGCATACTGCCCAAGCAAGAGGACTGGCGTTCAAACCCTCAGGACCCACGGGAAAAGGCAGCCATGTCCACACGCACTCGTAACCTCAGTTCACTGACGACCCTGTCTCAGGAATCAGGTAAAGAGTGATAGAGTAGGACACCTGATATCCTCCTCTGGCCTCCACCACACACACACACACACACACACACACATACACACACACACATACACACACACACGCGCAAGATCCAGTTGCATAGAGCAAAGACAAGCCCACATATCAGATTCACGGTCTTCACACAGGAAGCTGTGGCCTCTTGGTACAGATTCTAATTGAATAAGAGATAAGGAATACCCAGGGGTCAGGAGTTACATTTTCCTGGTTCTTGTTTTGTTTTTGTTTTGAGACAGGGATTCTCGGTGTGGCCCTGGCTGTCCTGGACTCACTTTGTAGACCAGGCTGACCTCGAACTCACGGCGATCCACCTGCCTCTGCCTCCCTGAGTGCTGGGATTATAGGCTTGTGCTACCACTTCTAGCTAGGACTTATATTTTTCAGCAGGCAGCCACCTGGCCCCTCACAGTGAACCCCTGACCCACTCAGCCTTTGAATCGCCTCAGGTCACCTACACCTGATGGCCACGCCCCACTCCATCAGGACTCATCCCTACAGCAGTCCACAAGCAGGAATCGAACTGGAGTCCTCAGAGAGGCCCACACTTTATTCCCTTGGCGTCCAAGGACCCAGGCAGTTCCACACGGGTTTCTTTGCTCATTTCAGTATAAACTTGCTTCTCCAGTGCCCACTGAACCAGGCTTCATGTTGCCCCTAAGTAATTTTGCAAACACTGAAAGTTGTCGTAAGTCAAGTGTGCAACCCACAGCTGTGCATCTTTGCAGGGCCTAGAGCACATGGGAAAAGACTGGGACAGGAAGAGGGAGAGAAAACATCATAGTCCCGATTTATCACCTGCACTTGCCATTTCAGAAATGCTCCAAAGCCTTTCCAACCACAACTGGGTCAACAGAAGAATCATGTGGTTGCAATTCTGCCTTCTGCAAGCTAGGCAACATTGACCATGTCCCTGAACCCTCTGAACCTTTTTTATTATTATTATTTTATGTGTATGGCTGTTTGCATGCACGGATGTACGGACACCATGAGTGTTCAGTACCCCTAGGATCCAGAAGAGGGCATCAGATCCCTGAGAACTGAAGTTACAGATGGTTGTGAGATGCCATATAGGTGCTGAGAATCAAACCCAGGTCCTTTGCAAGTACTCAGTGCTCTTAACTGCTGAGTCATCTCTCCAGCCCCCTCTTTGAACTTCTTCATTTAAAAGATGCTGTCAGGAAGAACTGAATAGCATTAGCAGGACACTCAAGACAGAGACATGCACATTTAACAAAATAGTAACACGAGCCAGGCATGGTGGCGCACACCTTTGATTTCAGCACTTGGGAGGCAGAGGCAGGCGGATCTCTGTGAGTTCGAGGCTAGCCTGGTCTATGCACATGGTGAGTTCCAGGACAGATAGGGTCATGTAGGGAGACTGTGCCTTGAAGGGAGGAAAAGGCATCATAAGGAGCTATAGATATGGCACAGTGGTCACGAATACTGGCTGTTCTTCCAGAGGACCTGGGTTTGATTCCCAGCATCCATGTGAACAGTTGACAGTCATCTGTAATTCCAGCTCCAAGGGGTCAACTCCCTCTTCTGGCTTCCACCAGCAACCATGTCCACATGCGCAGACAGCCAGTCATACAGAATTCAAAACAAAACTATGGCGGGGCTGGAGTGATGGTTTAGTGGCCAAGAGCTGCTCTTCTAGAGGACCCAGGTTTGATTCAGAGTACACACACGGTGGCTCAGGAGGTCTAATACCTTCTTTTGTACTCTGCAAGTTCCCAAAGACATGGAGTACACAGAAACTCAAATGAGCCAGGTGTGGTGACGCGCGCCTTTAATCCCAGTACTTGGGAGGCAGAGGCAGGCAGATTGCTGTGAGTTTGAGGCCAGCATGGTCTACAAAGCGAGTCCAGGGCAGCCAAGGCTAACACAGAGAAACCCTGTCTCAGAAAACCAAAAAATAAAGAGAGAGAGA
Source organism: Acomys russatus (assembly GCF_903995435.1). Taxonomy (NCBI): domain Eukaryota; kingdom Metazoa; phylum Chordata; class Mammalia; order Rodentia; family Muridae; genus Acomys; species Acomys russatus. Next base: position 39,900,957 of record NC_067168.1, on the reverse strand, counting down.
GAGACAGACAGAGAGACAGACAGACAGACAGACAGAGACAGAAAGGGATAGTGAAAAAAGGGACAGAGACAGAGAGAGGCGAGTCAGAGAGAGTCAGAGACAGAGGGAAGAGATGAGAGAGGGAAAGTGTCACTCTCAGCATTGCATCCTGGTGACACTACTATCATTTACATAATGCTGCTGGACAGTTGCCTCCCCGCCTCCCACTCCTCTCATGTCCCGGCTCAGCTCCAGGTACCTGCACAGTTATGATCGGCCCTCCGTTCTGGTAGAGCAGAGGCTTCAACTTGGGCAGAAGGACTGCCAGCCATTTATCTACAGCTGCCAGGTAATCTGCAAAACAAGACAGGCGTGGCGGCTGTCACTCACCTTTGTCAGCTAGCTTATTCTATCGTGTGTATGTGTACGTGTGTGCACGCGCGTGTGAGTGCTTGTGTATGCATGTATGCGAGTGTGCTTGTGTGCATTTGTGTGTTCCTGGATGCGTGTTTATGTGTTTGCATGTGTGCAAGTGTGTGCTTTTGTGTGTCTCTATGCTTTTGTGTCCATGTGTTCATGTGTGTGTGTGTGTGTGCAGGCTTGTGTGTATGCATGCGCTTGTGTGTGAATGTGCGCGTGTGCATGAGTCCCACAGTGAGCTTCAGGGGTCAAACTGAAGTCAGCTAAGCTATCTTAGCAGCTCGAGCCATCCTTTTAAAGCCAGGAGACTCCAATGCAGTCTGCCCTGGGACGCACTGCCCTCAACAACTAGCTTCTAAAATGAGATAGCCACTGTCTGCTGTACCCGGTCCTGCAAGCTTATAGTCTTGATGTCATAGTGCGCATAGCAACTTACGCTGCCATGGGGCTCAGAGGCAGGAGCACAGACCACTAGGCCCTGTGTGATGGGCACCAGAGGTACTGGGTATGAGTACCCCTCTCCAACACAGTAGGGGTTTTCCTTCTAAACTTAAGCTCGCTGAGGAGAGGATGTCCTCAGTTGGTAGAGTGGCTGCCCCACACGCACAGGCCCTGGCTTCTGGTCGCCAGCACTGGACATGAAAGCACACACCTGCCATCCCAACACTTGTGGTGGCAGGAAGGTCAGAACTTCTGGACCGTTTACAGTTACATAGAGAGTGTAAGCTTGAATTCCCACATGGTGCCCCTTAACTGTCTTTAACTCCAGTTCCAGAGGATCTGGCACCCTCACCCAGACACGCACCCAGGCAAAACACACCCAATGCACATGAAAACAAATGCATCTTAAAAAACATTCATGAGGCTAGGCATGGTGGCGCACGCCTTTAATCCCAGCACTTGGGAGGCAGAGGCAGGTGGATCACTGTGAATTTGAGGTCAGCCTGGTCTACAAAGTAAGTCCAGGACAGCCAAGATAACACAGAGAAACCTTATCTCGAAAAATCAAAAAACCAAACCAAAAAAAACAAAAAAATAAAAAAAATAAAAAAATAAAAAATAAATTCATGAGGCAACACATGTAAAAACAGCAATAATATAGAAGGGTGCAAAACAGAAGCATGAGGAAAACACGTGGTGTCTAATACACATGCATGCGCGTGTACATATACACAAGCACACATACACCAGCACACGCCCTGGAGAACAGAGATGCAGCCGAAGGGCTGTTCAGGGTATTACATCTAAAATAATCTCTTGTGGCATGAAAAAACAAAAAGCTGTCACTTACAAACAGCTCTGAAAATGCAAAGAAACAGAAGATACATGGCTACCAAGAAATCCAGTGACATCAGCCCAGAAACAGCCCTGCCATTTCGGCTGTGTAATATACTAAGTGTGTAGGAAGAGAAAGCAAGTGTTGAACCCAGTTGGTTAACCGCCAACCAGGTTGCGAATTCAAAGAGCGACCTATTTATCAGTGAGATCTGCTCAGGCCTACAAAGGAAGCAGTGTGTCTCCTACATACTCACTGTCCCAGGACGGGTGATTTACACCCCACTAAACAGTGTTTATACAGGAGTCCCCGCTCCCCTAAACGCCTCGCTCTTTTGATATAAACTGCCCAATATCCTATAATCAATCCTTTTAAGGGACTTCAGTAACTCACCTGGGTCAGAAGATCGGAGGACAATAAATTTTTTCTCTAGTAGCCACGCTGGTAAGCCCCCCTGCAGACAGAAACCAATGAAAGCCATTAGATTGTCCACTTTATGAAAACAGCTAGGAGACTGCCGCCAGCAGGGAGGGGAAAGACAGAGGGGGAAATGACCTGGGCTTCTGGGAAGCTGGAGTGCAGAGAGTAATGCCACTCGATTGATAGTGTTCTGAGAATCAAGACGCCCCCTCCTTCTGTTTTGAGATAGAGTCTCACTATGTAGCTAAGCCTAAAGCTCAAATCCCTACAGGGCACAGGCTGGCCTCAGAGTTTTGATCCTTCTGCCTCTTCCTCCCAAGGGTTTAGATTATGGGCACAATTGCCACACCCAGCAAAATTCCCCCTTCTCTTCCTCTTTAAAAAAAAAAAAATCTATCTATTTGGGGGCTGGAGAGGTGGCTCAGAAGTTAAGAGCACTGACTGCTCTTCCAGAGGTCCAGAGTGGCTCACAACCATCTATAATGAGATCTGGTGCCCTCTTCTGGCCTGAAGGTGTACATGCAGGCAGAGCACTGTATGCATAATAGTAAATAAATAAATCTTTTTTAAAAATCTGTCCAAGCTGGGCGTGGTGGCACGTGCCTTTAATCCCAGCACTCAGGAGGCAGAGGCAAGAGGATCTCTGTGAGTTCGAGGCCAGCCTGGTCTACAAAGGGAGTCCAGGATGGCTAAGATAACATAGAGAAACCCTGTCTCAAAAACAAAAACAAAAAATTAATTAATTAATTAAAAGTAATAATAATAACAATAATAACAGTCCATTTATTTACTTTTTATGTGTGTGGGTGTTTTACTGGCATGTATGTTTATGTACCATGTGCATACATGCAGTGCCCTTAGAAGCCAGAAGAGGGCACTGGATCCCCTAGAGCTGGAATTACAGTGTGAGCTAGATTGTGAGATGCCACATGGGTGCTGGGAATCCAACCCAGGTCCTTTGGAAGAGCAGCCAGTACTCTTAAGTGCTAAGCCATCTCTCCAGCCTATTTTTCTTCTCCCTCCTTTTCTTCCCTTATATTTAATTTCTTTGCTGTTGTGTGGTTTTGTGGCACTGGTAACTGGCCACGTGGCTTTGTACAGACTAGCAAGGGCCCTACCACTGAGCTACACCCCAAAGCTCTTTTTAATGTGCACATCTTCTCATAATTTCATAGCCACTCCACAAGGCAGGTAAAGAAGACCACCCTGTGCCTCTGATGGAGGAAGCCAGCATCTTGGGAATTGCTAAGAGGAAGCCCTCATGTTCTGGGTCCAGCCTGCTCCTCTCTGCCTGACACCTCCCTAGAGGAACAGTCACAACACCACATGGTCTAGACTTCGAATCTTATGTAGCTTTAATCCGCGTTGCCCTGACTCCCACCCTAACTGGCCCCCATTGGCCACTCCTGCCTTACTCACTTCTACCAGGCAGGCAGAGCCCTGTGTCAACACACTCACCATGTCCCACTCGGCACAGATGTAGGGCCCAGGCCTCAGGATCACCAGGAGTCCCAGCTCATGAGCCAGCTTAATGAAATACTCCACATCACGGTCCCCGGAAAACTCATAGCGTCCTGGCTGGGGTTCATGGAAGTTCCAGGGCACGTACCTATGAAGTCACACACACAACTGAAATCCTCATAGGTGGGAGTTACATGGGGAGGGGAGAGTAGGGAGCCCAGGCTCTAAGATCAATTGCCAACACAGGTGTCAGCGTGGAACAGGGGCCCGTGGGAAGGCTCAACAGGTAAAGGTACGGCCGCCAAGTCTGACCCCAGGAGTTCAATCCCTGAACCCACATGGTGTCAAGAGAGTGCCAGTTTCTACATGCTGCCGTCCTCTGTCCTCCATTCACGTTACAGTGTACACTTCCCGCACAACATAAATACCGTATAATACAGAAAAAACTCTAAAAAAAGGAGTGGGAATATTGTTGAGGACTAATACACAATTAAGGCAATGCCACACTGAGGCGTCAGGTTGCCTCAGAAGTTAAGAGCCAAGTCAGGTTAGTACTTGGACAGGAGCCGCTGGACTCAATGTTGTATAAACACTGCTCTCCATTTGTCCCCTGATATGCCAATAAAGCCACTTACAGCCAATCAATGAGCAGAGGGAAGAGACTGGGGCTGGACTTCTTGCCAGCCTGGAGAGGAAGAGTTAGAGGAAAAAGTCCAGGGGACATCAGGAGAGGAACTGGAGCAAGGAATGTTACAAAGTGCAAGTATCTCTGGGATGTACTCTGGGAGGAGCCCAGATTAGCTTTGAGGGTTAAGAATAGAGTAATATCCAGGTGTGGTGGCCCACGCCTTAATCCTAGCGCTCAGAAGACAGAGGCAGGTGGATCTCTGTGAGTTCAGAGGCCAGCCTGGTTTGCGTATGAGTTCCAGGACAGCCAGGGGCTCCATAGAGAAACCCTGTCTCAAAAATAAATAAATAAATAAATATTTTAACAAAAGTAAGAATAAGCCAGATGTAGTGCGTAGTGGTTACCTGTTACAATCTTAGCACTCAGAAGCTAAGGCAGGACTGTGAATTCTAGATTAGCCTGAGATACATAGAGAGCCTATTTTAAAAGGGGTGTGTGTGTGTGTGTGTGTGTGTGTGTGATGGCTCAGTGGTTAAGACCACTTGCTGCTCTTTCAGGAGATTTAGATGTGGCTCCCACAACTCACACCGCCACTCCATCTTCTGCAACTACAGTCAAGGGGACCCAACTCCCTCTTCTGGCCTCTCAGGGTACTGCATACAGATGGTGTACAGCCATCCATGTATACAAAACATGGGTAACAAAAAAACAAAACAAAGTTCCCGCCCAGTCTAGAGACCAATGTAGCCCTGTGATAGAGTCCTTGCCCAGTGTGTGCAGAAGCCTGAATTTGGCTCTTAGCACTCAAAACGAAACCACAGGAAAATCTCCAACCACTACAAGGCACAAGACTCTTGTCAGGAATGCTAGGCCAGGAAATAGAATGACCCAAACCCAACCAGCTCCTCCAGCTTTGGTGGAGATAGATCATCTGTACCTGAGCCATCATTCTCGGCACAAAGGCTCTGTTGAGGCCCACATGCAGCCTCTCCCCTGGATTCCCTGGAACCGTCAGCCACAGCCCACTGGGACTCCGTGTGTCAGCTACTGTAACTGAACTTGGAGACACTCTCCCGGGCACAATAGAGACAGAATAGTAAGGCTGGAGAGATGGCTCAGCCATTAAGTTAAAGGCTAGGCTCACAACCCAAAATATAAGAGACAGAATAGTAAGTGGGACTCCCCCTAGGTACCTACCAAACTACCCGGCTCTCACCTTTTATCTTTTAAGATGCTATTGGCAAGCCAGGCATGGAGGCGCACGCCTTTAATCCCAGCACTTGGGAGGCAGAGACAGGTGGATTGCTGTGAGTTCGAGGCCAGCCTGGTCTACAAAGCAAGTCCAGGACAGGCAATGCTACCACAGAGAAACCCTGTCTCAAGAAACCAAAAATAAAATAAATAAAATAAAATTTGCTATTGGCAATCCACATGGGCTCTGCAAAACCCAGAGTGGTCAGCTGCCCCAACTCCCCTCCCAGTTAGTCAGCTCCCAGCATCAGCGGAAACAGGGACAATGCCTGTTGATGTGAACCTACAGCCTGGCTCAAACAAAACAAAACAAACCAGGTGCTGGAGAGATGGCTTAGAGGTTAAGAGCATTGACTGCTCTTCCAGAGGTCCTGACTTCAATTCCCAAAAACCACATGGTGGCTCACAACCATCTATACTGAGATCTAGTGTCCTCTTCTGGCCTGCAGGTGTACATGCAGGCAGAGCACTGTATACATAATAATAAATAAATAAATCTTAAAAAAAAAAAAAACCAGTAGGACAAGCTGGATTCCAAAAACCTGAGCACAAGGCTTACTTCCTCCACACCCACAGCGGCTACAGCTGCCTCTAGACTTCGTCACATTCAGCTCCCCACTGGACCTTTCACTAGCGACGTGACTGTGACAGACATTTAAGCTTTAGGAGCTATAGGGACATAATGTTTGCCTCAAATAGACCCACTCTTTCAAAAGTGCCTTGCACTTTCCAGAAGTTCATTATAACCTGCTTTCATCTCCTGTGTGTGTGTGTGTGTGTGTGTGTGTGTGTGTGTGTGTGTGTGTGCGCCCTCGAACATGTACATGTGTAGGTCTGACAATACCCTGCAGAAGTCTGTTCTTCTCTTTTACCATGAAGGTCCCCAGGATCGAACCCGGCCTGTCAGGCTTGGCAGCAGACATCTGCACCTTCTGAGCCATTCACTGGCCCTTCTACCTTTGCCTCTTCAAGTTGATGTCTGTTTTACTATTTCTGATGACAACGCTCAAGCAAGAAGTGGTTCACTATCTGAGGCCAGTCACGCTCCTAATGAGCCCCCTTGGGAGTCCACACAGGGCTCTCTCCTGCTTCTGAGCGATGCAATAGCTGGTAAGGGAGAAATACAGCTGGGGGGAGGGTGTTGGGGTGTCTTAGCCATGGGCCCTTCCTTACATCTGGATGGCGTTCAGCCCAGCCATCTTCATCTTCAGCAGCCGGTCCTTCCAGTAGAAGCGGGGTATCCGGAAGTAGTGAATGCTTCCCGAGATGTAGCGGAAGGGCAGCCCGTCCTTGAGGAAGCGGTCGTGGCTGTAGTCAAGCTCAAATGTTCTCCGGGAGACATTCTGCAGGGCAAGGAAGGGACCCCATGAGAATATGGACCTTTACTTCAGCCATGGAGCTGTGGGTGGGGCAGGTGATTTTCTGTCCATTTAAGTTACATAATGATTGACGTATCATTTTCTGGGGTATCAAACAGGCTGCTGCTCAGCCCAGCACACAGGGTGATTGTGGAAGTAAAGTGACCTTGCCTTAGGCAGGGCCCAAGGTGAAAGCAGTCTTGGGTGGCTTGACCCCACCGAGACCCCCACAGAGATAAAGATCTTAGAGAGAGGGAAAGTTTCAGCCCGAGACAAAAGACAGGCTCCTGCAACTCCACCCAGGATGTTGTATCACAAAAAGGACCATCGATTAGGATGAAAACGATTTTGGGGAACTGGAGTGAGAGAGATCAGGGGTTCCTGACCACAGAGCAAGGGGAGCAAGAGGCTGGAGTTCCGGTGAGGAGTGTGGGGACTTCTGTCAGGTAGAGGAGATTCCCGGAGAATTCCGCCAAGGGATTTGCCCCGTGGAACTGATACCCAGAAGGTTTCATTCTTGCTCTCTTTAATCTCTTTTCCCTCCTGTTTAGGATAGTTGGGTTGTACCTTTGTTTAATAAATGCATAATAAAGTTTAATTGTTAAGGAACCAGAGCCAACAGGTGACTTGGCTAACACTCACTGAGGAGTCTATGTCCTACTTTGGGTCTGCTCCAAAAATCGGGAGCCCATAGATGTTCAGGAGCTGAGACTATATCCACGGTGCTGTGTGTGAGGCATGGGGAGGGGGTGGATGTGGGGGGTAGGGCACACATCAGCTCAACAGGAAAGGCACTGGGATCACCAAGACCCGTTCCGAGTGCAGGGCACAAACCAGTGGATTAGGTGCTGGGGCTGTTGTGGCTGAGAAGTGGAGGCATGAGGAGCAGGGATCCAAGGCAATCCTTGGTTACATACAGAATTTGAGGCTAGCCTGGGCTACATGAGACCCTGTCTCAAACAAACAAAGCAACAGGTTCGTGGAGCTCCATCCTAGCTGCTGCTCCACGTCCCAGGGTGACCTGGGCAAGTGTCCTCTCCAAGTCTACATTTCTTTTTCCTTTTCTTTTCTTTTCTTTTTTTTTTTTTTTTTTTTTTGGTTTTTCGAGACAGGGTTTCTCTGTGTAATTGCCCTGTGTGGTAGTCCTGGAACATTTTTTGTAAACCAGGCTGGCCTCGACTCCTAGTGCTGGGATTAAAGGTGTGCGCCGCCACCCCCGGCCCAACTCTCCATTTCATCCATAGCTACCAGGATAGCAGGGGAGAGAACTTTAAAGCACTATTTTTGAAGCTTTGGGACACAATCCAGTTTGTGAGTTGAACTGAATGGGGGGTGGGGGTGGGTGGGCAAAGAGTAGACCAGCCAAGGACACAAACCGGGGCATTGCACACAGCACAATACCACCTCTGAACTGCCTGTCACGCAGTGTGGCGTTACACAAACTGGCTGAAGTGTCAAAGAGTCAACATTTTGAGGAACCCAGTTTGGGGTTTACATCAGAACTGTTAGGCAGGGTGGAACACTGCACCCTGGTGGACAAAGACAGGAAGCAACGGGCAACAGGCACCCACCAGGCCAGGGACACTAGAAGCCATCTGCCTATCATCCATCTGCCTACAATTGCGGAGTTGCCACATGCACTTTTGTTTGTTTGGTTGTTTTTTTTGAGACAGGGTTTTCTGTGTAGCCTTGGCTGTCCTGGACTCACTTTGTAGACCAGGCTGGCCTCAAATTCAGTGATCCACCTGCCTCTGCCTCCCGAGTGCTGGGATTAAAGGCGCCACATGCACTTTTAAGTTTCCAAAGCCCGTGGTAGCTTTGGAACATCTGGAAGCGACAGTGAGAGTGCTGGGTCACACATCACCTGATATCCACCTAGGGCGCTGACTGCTCCATTGATTTGTCAGTCGGATCACTGGACTTTAAGAATGTCTCCACCTCAGGTCTAGCTCTCTGCCTCTTTGTGGCATCACTAAAGTCAAATCAGTGAGGACTTAGGGCTATTTTCTAGGTGGGACTGGGCACTTCACGTTGGATCATAACATGAGAGCCGAAGTTAGATAGTATATGTACTGCTTTACTGCTGCTGAGGCTGGATGGGGGGCAGAGGCGGGGCACTGTTCTAGAAAAAGCACATCCTTGGTGTATAGGTACTAGTCACAAGTGCCAGGAGGCTGAAGAAAGAGGCGAACAGACCCAAGACTGCAGAGTGAGTTTACTGAGGACTTACAGAAGCATTGTTCTAGCAGTAGAGACTGGCCGGTCGCCGCAATTTGGGCTAGAAAATCAGGTGTGTGGTAACTGGCTTTCCTTCTCCCCCCTCCCCTCACTCCTGTGCTCCTGTCTGCATTCTCGCTACCTGCCCCCAAACCTGTGTTTTAGGTTCTGTTCCCAGAGGAACCGAAATTAAGACAAGCAGTACCGGGAATGGCCTAACGTGATGAGTAACCTTGTCAGTCACCAAGAACAGAGAGCTCTGGGTAAGTTTGATGGTTGAATGAGGATGGTCCCCCATGGCCTCATAGATTTGATTGCTTGGTCCCCAGTTGGTAGAACTGTTTAGAAAGGGAGCAGGCGTGTCACTAGGAGTGGCCTTTGAGGTTTCTAGAGCTCAAGCCAGTCCTAGTTAGCTCTCTCTGCCTGTGCTTGTGGATCAGATGTGAGCCAGCTACTCATGCCTGCCTGCTGCCAGGCTTCCTGGCATGGCTGTAGAAGCTAACCGTCTAAAACTGGAAGCAAGTCCCACAATCAAATGCTTTCTTTTATAAGTTGCCTTGGTCATGGCGCCTCTCCACAGCAATACAACAGTGACTAAGACGGTGCATCTGTGAGGGAGACTGCATGGAGTTTTATCTTTTGTGGGTTTCTTTTTGTTTTTTGTTTTTTTTTCTGAGACAGGGTTTCTCTGTATAGTCTTGGCTGTCCTGGACTCACTTGCTTTGTAGACCAGGCTGGCCTCAAACTCACAGAGATCTGCCTGCCTCTGCCTCACCAAGTGCTGGTATTACAGGTGTGCGCCACTGCACCCAGCTCCAGGGAATTTCCACTGAGGGTGAGAGGCGCTAGGCTGAGGGCCCTGCTGAGTCGCTGCATTCATTTCTTTGTTGCCACTGTGGACCCAATGTGACAAGCCACTTCACGCCCCTGCCATGGTGCCTCCCCCATCAGGATGGAATGTACCCTCACACCATGATAAAACCAAACCAAACCAAACCAAACCCTTGCGTTTCTTCTGTCAGAGCAGTGAGAAATCTATAAATGGGTTGTGGGTCAGCATCTGGAGTTTTTAAAAGCTGTTGAGTAGCAACCGGACTCTACAGCTAGTGTTTAATGGGTGAGCAAGGGTACCCCAAAACACATGCTGTGCCAGATAGAGAAGAGGTCCAAGTTAGAGGGAACAACTTGGGATGTTTAATTTATTTTTTATGTTTTGGGGTTTTTTGTTTGGTTGGTGTTTTCTGTTTGTTTGTTTTGGTGAGACAGGATTTCTCTGCGTAGCCTTGGCTGTGCTGGACTCACTTTGCAGACCAGGCTTACCTGCCTCTGCCTCTCGAGTGTTGGGATTAAAGGCATGTACCACCACGCCTGGTGGATGTTTATTTTTAAAACTTGCATGTGTATGTGAGTACGTGTGTGTGTGTGTGTGTGTGAGCATGTGTGTGCAAGTGTGTGGGCTATGAATATGTGTATGTGTGTGTATGTGTGCAGCATGCATGGCGTGTGTGTGCCACAGCACACATTCAGAGATCAGAGGACAGTGTGGAGCCCATTCTCTCTCTCCTCCGTTCTGTGATGAAGTCAGGTCATCAGGCTTGCACAGCAAGTTCTACCTGTTGAAGACTCTCCTCACACACAAGTTGGTACTGACTTTGCTCTTCTGGGCCAGGAACTGGACAGACCAAGAGTCTGGCTGACTTGGTTTCGCAGGGTGGGAAGCTCTGCAGAGACAGACTGACAGGTTCAAGCCACTCAGGGCATTCTTTGAGCAGCATGAACTTCTGTGATGGTGTCTACACTCTCCTCCCAGAGAAGCAAGGTTGAGGGTTTAACCATGGTCGTGGGACACTGGGGCAAAGGGCACAGAGGCCTGGCATTGGGTATTTACCTGACTCAGGTATCAGCTCTAGTCCCTAAACTCACGGAATGGCTTCTTGGACAGGAACATGGCACTAGCCTGCAGGAAGGGAGGGAAGATGGCAGGAGCGCCTATGATTCTGGGGAAGCAATGGAGTGGTAGGTTCAGGGAGGGAGCAATGTACAGATGGAGACAAATGTGAACCCACTGTCTGACCATATGCCTCAGCAGACAGAGGATGCGCCTTCAGTGAGGAAGGAACGCATGGTGAGGAGGGCTTTGGTAACCTTAGAAGGCCCACAGTAGGCCGTGTCCTTGGTGGGTGAGTGACGCCAAAAGATACGGCCATGACACTGGGCCCCCTCTATCGCTTGGGATGACGAGGTCCTGCCATTATCAATGAGGACCACTGTCAACATCAAAAGCCCAGGGACACAGTTCCCAACTGTGATCCTAGGCCTGGAAACCAGCATCCCCCTGCGGTGAGATGGCCGAAGGCTGATGTTGCCTGCCACTACAAAGCAGAGATGCCTCTTTCCAGGGCCCTGACACACTGGTTAAAGGGAGGGGTGAGTGGATCCCCTGAAGGAAGGACCCTACAGTGTGACTGCTTGCACAATGGGACTTCGGAACACTGTTGGTACAGTCTAAGCCACTCGTACTACGAAATGTGACAGGCCTTCACTCTCCTGTGTCACTCCCAGGAAGGCCCAAGTCCTTCACACAATGGGTCCCGGAAGTAGAGTGCATCCTACCATTACTTCCCTGGTTCGAACACAAACTGGGACCAAACTGCATTGGTTTCCCTAACGGCCAGCAGAACTCTCACCACATACGAGGGCTTTTATGGATCCAGTGAAAGTTCTGGAACTTTTTACTCTCCATCTTTTCTTTACAAAGAACCTGGAAGAGACCACACTTCTCCTGGAAGATTAGCTACAAGGTGCTCCGCCATCGAAGTCCATCTGCCCCACCTGTGGTGAACAGCAGTGGGCTATGTATAGCCGCACGGCTCTAAGAGCAGGTACTTCATGGGTATGGGTTATCGTAAGAACAGAGAACACGGCCTCCAGTACTTGGCTTGTTGACCATGTAGAATCTTTCCAAACCAATCTGTTGTGCGCAGGCAGGAAGAGACACCCACTCTCTCTCGCCTCAGGACTACAGGCAGCTCTGTGTCTCATGAGACCATAACTGTTAGCACATCTGTTCTGGTTAGAATGTGAAATGTCACCCATAGGCAGAGTCCAAACATCAGGCCACCAGACTATGGTGCTAATTGGAAGGCTGGAGAACATTTAGAAGGTGGACCCTTGATGGAGGGTGCGCCACTGAGGTTTCATAGGCCAATTCTACTTCCTGTTCCCTCTCTGCTTCGTGATTGCTTATGCAACATGGCCATACTTCACAGGACACATACTCCACCAGGACTATATCTTCTTCAACTGTGAGGCAAAACAGGGCCAGTGGCGAGATGGCACAGAAGGTAGAGACACTTGACACCAAGCCTGGCAACCTGAGCTTGATCCCCAGGAATCACATGGTGGAAAGAACCAACTTCCAAAAGTTGTCCTGTGATCTCCATGTGTGTTCTGTAGCATGTACGCACATACATACATACATGCATGTGAACATGCACATGTATACATACACATACAAATAAATGTAATAATTTTGAAAAAGCGAGCCCACATACACCTTCCATTCCATAGGTTGCCTTCGTCAGGTTTTCTGTCACAGCAATAAGAAAAGCAGCTCACAGGACACCCACAGGCTGCCCTGTTCACCTGATACATGAAAAATAACTTGCTATTTGGACCAGGGAGTAATTCTCAAAGGAACAGGAAGGCAGCAGCAGAGGTGGGAAATATAAGGACAGGTAGTCAGGCCAGGTATGGTGGCGCACGCCTTTAACCCCAGCACTTGGGAGGCAGAGGCAGGCTGATTGCTGTGAGTTCGAGGCCAGCCTGGTCTACAGAGTGAGTCCAGGACAGCCAAGGCTACACAGAGAGACCCTGTCTTGAACCCCCCCTCAAAAAAAAAGGACAGGTGGTCATTTCTCACCTTCACAGCTAAGACCCACTTTGGGGCTCCAAAGCAATCCCTCAACACTGAAGGACCCAAGAGGATCTACCCTAACAAGCTATGGCACCAGGGGCACATATAAAGTCAACAGAAAATGGGAGGCAGGGGGAGGAGGAGGGGAGGGTGGGGAGGTAGCTCCGAATAAAGAGAACATTCACCATTCATCCAGAGGCCCCAGTTCAGTTCCCATCACCCTCATCAGGCAGCTCACAACTGCCTCTGGCCTCCCTGTGCTCCTGCATACACGTGAATAATAATAATTAATAATAAAGCTTCCTTAAAAGAGAAGAGGAAGAGGAGGGAAGCAAGGGAGGATGAAGAAAGCAAGGAGAAGGAAAGACAAGAAGGCAGCTAAGCTTCCAGCAATTTAAAAAACTCAAATTAATCTGAATAAATTATAATAAATTAATTTTTTAAAAAGATTTAAGGAGCTCTCAAATTTGTCCCTTCTGAATGAATGGACACTGAATGGCATCATGTAGAGATGACTTTATTTCACACTTGCAAGGTGTGGCGGCAGTAGCGTTACAAAGTGCATGGCCATAGAAACACAAAACGAAGCGAAATTCCAAGCAAGGCCACATCGGAGGTTCAGGTCCCTGAAGTCCCCACTCCCACTATATATATATACATAATGCATGTAACACTGGACATTTAAAACAAACTAGCAGTACACACAAAAAAACACCCGTAGACTGAGAACCAATCGGGGGTCTAATACTGACCAGTGTAGGTTGGTTATTTCTTTTTTCTTTTTTTTGGTATAAGCATCTTAAAGACTCAAACAAAACATTAACCATAACACAGTACCTTGAACATCTCCAGGAGTTCTAGTCCTCAATGCTAAAAATAAATATATCTGATCCCTGGTACACATTCCTGGACTTGAACAAAGAGTAAAAGCAGCTTGGCGACATCACAGGTTAAGGGTCATTTATGAACCAGGTGAGCAAGACCATGGCCTCCAGAGCTTTTGAGAGAAAGCTAGGAAGTTCCAATCCAATGGGCCTCCACTCAGACTCCGTGGTCCCTGTTAACCCACCCCAGGGGCCTGTGGAGCTCAACAGGGGCACCTTAGCTCCGGGTGGAAAAACTCCCAGCCTGTCCACTAGCAACCCAGGGCTGTGGAAAGGGGGGTGGGGCTGGGAGGGCTTTCCTTAAGGTCACACAGCAAAGAGGAAGCCCAGAGGCCGCAGTGGCCACAGGGGGAAGCAAATCGACTGAGGTCCAGGGTGGCAACCAATACCCCTGGGGAGGATTTGCAGATGCCTATTCTAGCCCACACCCGTGCTTGTTAACCTTGCTTATATATATATGTCCTATCGGACTGGCTAGAAAGAGGACGCTGCCACTGGGGGGTGGGAGGGGACACAGAGTATAGCAATGGAAGACCCAGAGACTGATGGACGCTTTGGGGCTGGATCCTAATCTTCCTGCACTCCTGGCCAGTGATTGGCTTAATTCTGTCCTTCATCTCTGGGGGAGGGGGCAAATGTGTAGTTTTTAAAAATAAAAATAGGGGCCGGGCGTGCTGGCACACACCTTTAATCCCAGCACTTGAGAGGCAGAGGCAGGCGGATCTCTAAGTTTGAGACCAGCCTGGTCTGCAAAGCGAGTACAGTACAGTCAAGGCTACACAGAGAAAACCTGTCTCAAAAATTCAAAAATAAATAAATAAATAAAAAATAAAAATAGGAAGCTGGGTGTGGTGCGCACCTTTAATCCCAGCACTGGAGAGGCAGAGACAGGCAGATCTCTGTGAGTTTGAGGCCAGCCTGGTCTATAGAGAGGTACAGGACAGCCAGGGCTATTACATAGAGAAACCCTGTCTCAAAAAAAACAAAACAAAACAAAACAAAAAACCCCAAAACTATAAATTAATTATAAAAATAGGAACCCGGAGAAGGGATAATAGGAAGTTTGGTGGTTCAGAGGGCTGAGTCAGGCCATCCCCAGCCATTCACTGACAGTTCCAGCCCCAGGCCTTTGGCGTTCTCAGGCACCTGCACTCATGTGCACATATGTGTGTGTAGACACACAGACTTACACACGATTAAAAATAGAAATAAAGCTGGGTGGTGGTGGTACACACCTGTAATCCCAGAACTCTGAGAGGCAGAGGCAGGCAGATCTCTGTGAGTTTGAGGCCAGTCTGGTGTACACAGAGAAACCCTGTCTCGGAAAACTAATAATAATAATAACAGTAATAATAATAATATACATTAAGTAAAGATGTCCTCAATTATTTTTATTTATTTGTTGTGTATGCATGTGTAAGAGGGATGTCATAGACTTAAAGAGACATAGCACGCACAATATACGGAACCTTTCATGCCTTTGACATAAACAAAACAGTTCCTCAAGAAATTAGAGAAAGAACTGGGCGTGCCGAGGCATCTCCTGGAGTTTTGGGCCAGCCTGGTGGATGTAGTGAGTTCCAAGCCAGCCAGGGCTACATACTGAGACTCTGTCTCCAAACAAAACAAACAAACGCAAGAGCAGCAGAGATCAAATGAAATTGGGACCAGGGGGAAAAAAAAAGCACAAAAGAATAAGCAAAATAGGTATGTGGCAACAACACAGCTGACGAAGCTTTAGCTACACCCCAACAACTGAATTCAGAAAGGAGAGAGGGCACAGTACAACCGGAGCCACAGAAATACAACTGACTGTAAAGAACAGACACGGTGGCACAGGCCTGTTACCCCAAGAGTTAGGGGTCTGAGACCGGAAGACCTTGAATTCCAGAGCAGCCAGCCTCCATAGGGTTACCCAGTCAAAAAGGGAAGAAGAAGGGAAATTCAGGACACCCACGTGCCACGTGCGGGAGAACCAGGAAGAAGCAGTCTACTAAGATGGATTCAGGAGAGAAGAGCTCAAGAGAACAGTTTCCCTGCTGTTGGAATACAAGACCTTTACGAGAGCAGGCCATCTCGTCTCTTTAGAGAATTATTTTATTTATATTATTGTGCGCATGCTATGTGGTCTGTGTATACGCGTGGGCATACATGTGGCACCGCATACGTGTAGGGGTCAGAGGATGACTCTGTGGAGTCAGTCCTCACCTTGCGTTCCCGGGATGGAACTGCCCGGAGGCTCCTGCTGAGCCGGTTCACTGGCCCTGACCACTATTTGTCCTTTCTGAGATGGCTCTGAGATTGAACCCAGGGCCTCACACTTGCAAGGCAAGTTCTCTCCCACTGAGTGGCAACCCAGCCCTGCTCTGTTCATAGAGAAAGACTGTGGTGACACATGGCTGGCATCCAGCTGTCAAGGAACAGGTCAAAACAACCAGACCGGGGCAGGAGAGTTGAGAAGCTCCCAGCGGCTTGGGGGGGGGGGTGGGGGGGAATGGGCGGGGTAGGAATGAAATGCTGTCAACTCGGCCTGCTGAGATCCAAAGCTAAGAAAGGGCAGTGGTGGAGTCACCAGAAATGGAGAACACTGGGGAAAGTGGCCTTTGTGATGCTGGAGGGTGGCAGGTGGGAGTGGTGCCCAGAAGGGCTCTGGGAGAGCTAGGAGTTCAGTTGCGGCCTCACCTGAATGCCAGCACCAAATCATGGTCTTTACAAAATGCCAGTACACTAAAACCCTGCCCGGGGCGGGAAGGGACCAACACCATCACGGCACCAAAGCAGGGACCAACACCATCACGGCACCAAAGCAAAGCGCGCTCGCGCGCGCTCTCTCTCTCTCTCTCTCTCTCTCTCTCTCTCTCTCTCTCTCTCAGGATCTCATGTAGCCCAGGATGGCTGCTTCAAACTCACTAGTAACTTTGAACTCCTAGTTTTCTTATCTGTACCTGCCAAGTGCTAGGCATCGCAGGTGTGCGCTGTAAAAATTTATTTATTTATTTTGAACTGGATGGCCTACTGCCAACACCCGACCTACAGGGAGGCAAGAATGAGCCAGTAGCCTCCTGCATCCTCCTAGACATCATCACAACCGAAGGACAAGATGAAGAACCCCCCTCTATGAAGCAGAAGGTGCATAGGAAATCCAGGCATGCAACAGGAAGGTGGCTCTCCGTAGGTGTCACATGGCCATTGTGGGCTCTGTTGGCAGGAAGCATGCTGCCCATTGACAGTCCCCAGGATTGGCTCTGTAGGCACCTGTGCCTGGCAACGTTCCTTTGCAGGTTTCAATGCACCGATTAGCGTGTTAACACTACACTACCTGCTGCCTGTGGGTGCAGGCTCTGCTTTGTCCCGGCAAAGCAGCCTTGAGGTAGATACAAGAATCGCAGCCATCTCTGGAATCACAGGAGGACTTGTCACTGGCAGACATGAACCCTCTCCAGAGAGAGAGGGAGCATCTGCATATCTCTGCCCCAAGTCTATGCTACCCAGAGATGCTCCTGAACACACCTCAATGAGAGCCTTTCCCACATCAGCTTCCCGCTATGCAAAGGGAAAAAGCTCTCTTGCCCTTTGGCAAAGGCTAGACCAACAAATCTGCAGGCATTGCAGAGGATAGAGCCTTTTGTTTTTCTTGTGGGTCTAGCTGCCCTATGAATGACTGACCCTATGTTTTTGTGGCCAGGGGGCCAGGTAGATGGATTTGAATCCCTGCGAGCAGGTTAAGACAGTCCTGTCATTCCACAGCCAGGGCCTGGGCAGAACCTGCAGGGGTTGAGCAAGGTCACACCCGTGCCAGCTTCAGATTCCCTATGGGTAAAAAGACAGCTTCTCACCAAAAAAATCAGAGCCAGACCTGGGGTGATGGGTAGGTAGGAGGTCCCACTCTCCAGACTCACTGACTAGGACAGATGGCCTCCAGCAATGAGCAGCTCTCTTAGAGGCCTCCCCATCCAGCCATGAGTGAACTAAAGCCTGCTTCAAACAAGCCAACCACTGTGAACAAGGGACTCTAGGGCCTTGGCTAATGTAGCATCCCGTGCTCACCACAACCAGAAAGATACTAAACCATCAGGTATAGACTAAACTTTTAGAAGGATGTAGCTCCCCTTTGCAAGGACGTGTGTGCACATGTGTGTGCACACACACACACACACACAACCGTACATATACTTTTGCTTTGTTTTTTTGTTTTGTTGTTCCTGTTGTTTTTCGAAGCAGGGTCTCTCTGTGTAGTCTTGGCTGTCCTGGAGTCACTTTGTAGACCAGGCTGGCCTCGAACTCACATCAATCCAACTGCCTCTGCCTCCAGAGTGCTGGGATTAAAGGTGTGCGCCACCACACCTGGCTACTTTTGCTTTGTGATGCTGAGTTAGAACCTAAAGTCGGGCACCTCCTAGACAAGTATTTATCACTGTGCCTTCAAACATACCTCATCATATCCAGTAGCTTTTCTGTGTCCAAACAGACACAGTCTGTCCTTTATTACCTCACCCAAAGACTACATATAAGTGGGGATTGACAGCTGCCAAGGTAAGTGATGGTGGTTGCCATCTTCTCCAGTTCCCATGATTTCTTCTCCAGCCATCCTGGCCCAGCCACCCCGCATGGTAATCAGCATCCCTCAAGGTCCAGACCTGAAGGGGCAATGTCCTGAATAAAGGTGACCTTGACTGAACCAAGGAGGAAAGGCAAGCAGAGGGGAGGTACCCATCTCACTTGACCTCTCGACATGGCCTGTGCCCAAACCAACTGTCCCCAGATCAAGTAATTCCAGAACCCACTGAAGCCCTAACCAGGGCTAAACCCACAAAGACAAGTAAGTGTTCCTGCCTCTCCCTGAGTTTGAGCAAGAGGTGACCCCTCCCACACCTCCGCCCTCTGCAAAAAAGGCCCCTCTCTACAGCAGCTGGAAAACAAATGTGTGTTCTAATTTATGGACCCACAGGTGTGTTATAAAAAAGCAACTGATTTCTCTCAAGAGTTAAACCAGCCTGAACTTGCCAGGCAGCCCCACTGTAAATTGTTGTTCCCAGAAGGCTGTGGCCAAAGGATGCTGGCAGGGCTGAGCCGGAGCAGGAGATGGACAAAAGTGATGGGCCAGGGCAGGGCAGGGCAGGGCCACCAGTGCGGGCTTAGGGAGCCCGCCACAGGATGAGTTCTGTGATTTCTGCCCTGCTCCCCAGCCTCATGGGTATTCCATAGTAGGCTGTACCCGGGCTAACGTACACAAATGTAGCCTGGCCTACTTGGTAGAGTCCAGCAAAGAAAGGGTTCAGGAGATAGGCCATGACATTCCAGGGGAAGATCTGCCCTGCATGAGTGTGCCCGGAAAGGATCAAGTTGATATCCGGCCGAGCCTGGAGGGCTCTCTTGGCAGCCAGAGGCTGGTGAGCCAGTAAGACAATGGCATCGTCTGGGCTGCAACCCTCCAGAGCCTTGTCAAGGTCCATGCCGTGTCCAGAGTAGTGAAGGATGTCTGCTTCAATGTCATCCACGCCTGCCAGGCAGACCCATTCTTTGTCACTACCCCGACTGCCCGGGTCCCTGGGGGCAGAGATCTTGACGTTCTCATTATGCAGCGGCCGGACATGCAAGGATTCCAGTAGCGCAAACCAGTTGCTGACATCTGACGTGTAGTACTCATGATTACCTGTGACGAAGTAGGTGCCGAGGCGGGAACGGAGCTGGCCCAAAGGGGTGACTGCCGTCCGTAGGATGGAGGCCTCTGAATCGGAGAGGTCGCCCACGATCACCGTGATGTCCGGCCGCAGCGTGTTCACCATTTTCACGAACATCTCCATCTTGCTCCTGCCCACTGTGGGCCCCAAGTGAATATCTGAGAGGAGCACGATCTTGAGGTTGTTCATGGAGGGGGGCAGCTGATGGATGGGCACCTCCACGGTTTTCACCACTGGGGGCTGGGCAGCATTCAGAAGGCCAACCGTGCTGAGCACAGCTGTCACGGCCACCGCCAGGGCAGTCCTGAGCACCAGGTGCCTTGTCTTGTGCAGGCTGCCCACCGCCCTCCCACTGCGCCAGGCTAAGAACTGGTAGGCCTGCTCCACCGCACTCAAGACACAAAGGAAGAACACCATGATGAGATAAGCACCCAGGCAGGAGTAGGCTACTAAGGAAAACACGCAGGGCTCCTCGGCTACCAAGAAGAGCATGGTGAAAAAACTGGAGTGCGCCAGGGCCAGAAATGCCACGACAGCCAGCTTCCACAGCTGGAAACAGGTAGAGTCCGCGGCAGGGGAATGGCTGAGGTCGCTCACTGTGCTCCGCCAGATGTACAAGGAGCCAATGAGCATAAGCGAGTTGATAAACAGGACCAGCTGCAGGCGAAACAGCCAGCGCCAGGCCTGGAGCTCAAGGGTCTCAGCCAGAAAGGAGCGGGAGAGGATCAGGGACACGAAGATGGTGGCTGCCGCCAGGGCAGCCTTGGAACCCAGGGACAGCTGCCTGAAGAGTGCCATTCTCTCAGCTCATGAAGAGTCCCCAACAGCTCAGAGCAGGTGGACTCTGGGAGGCAAGTGACTTCCTTTGAAAAGACAGTGGCCAATGAGAGACTTCCAGGTCTGCTCCGCCTGCAACCAGGAACGGGCATCAGCTTTGTGGGATAGATCGGTAAGAGCATTTTTTCATTCCCCAGTCAAGCAAAGCCCACAGACCACAC
The DNA here is from genome assembly GCF_903995435.1 of Acomys russatus. Lineage (NCBI taxonomy): Eukaryota > Metazoa > Chordata > Mammalia > Rodentia > Muridae > Acomys > Acomys russatus. Next base: position 39,880,468 of record NC_067168.1, on the reverse strand, counting down.
ACGCAGCTCCCACCTGCCTCAATTCCAAGCCACTCAAGCACCAGTTAGCTGCTAGGTTTTGTTATGAAAACACATCGCAGCCAGCGTGTAATCCCAGCTCTCAGGGAGGCAGAGGCAGGCGGATCTCTGTGAGTTCAAGGCCTGGCGTGGGGCATGACAGGCAGTTTTCTTTTTCTCTCTTTTTTTCCTTTTGTGACAGGTCTCATGTAATTCAAACTGGCCTTGAATTCACAAAGTAGCCAAGGATACCTTGAATTTCCAATCCTCCTGCCTCCACCTAACAGGTGCTGGGATTACAGGCATGTTCAACCATGGCAGTTAGTTTACGTGTCCCTGAGCCCAAGGCTTCACGCATTCTAGGCAGGCATTCTCCCAACCAGCCTCAGTTTCCCCTGTCTCAACAGTGTTTCCTATGGTTAAAGATTCCGCACAATGGGCATAAACTGTTTTCTCTGTGTCTCTGTCTCCCTTTCCCAGACAGGTTTCTCTGTGTAGCCTTGGCTGTCCTGGACTGGCTTTGTAGACCAGGCTGGCCTCCAACTCACAGCGATCCGCCTGCCTTGGCCTCCTGAGTGCTGGAATTAAAGGCGTGCGCCACGACACCCGGCCTTGTTTTCTTCTTTTAACAATAGGAAAAACATTATTCTAATTTATCAGTTGGCAGCGTGTAGTCTGGGGAAAGTCTCTCACTGAGTCAAAATTGTCTTCGTAACAATAGAAAACCATCACGGCCCTTCCCTGCTTTCCACTCTCACTCTTGCAGCGAATGCACAGGGGGGGTTGTAAAGGCCACAAACAGTGAGCTGATTGCAGACTGCAAATGTCAACATAAAGAACCTGACTTGTGGGGCTGGGGATGGAGTTCAAATGGTAGAGTGCCGAGTACGAACAAAGCTCTGGGTTCCACCCCCAGGCCTAGTCAGCATGGCACGGCGGTATGGCACGACAGTGTACACCTGTACTCCCAGCATTTGGGAGGTGAAGGCAGGCCTATCAGAAGTTCAAGGCTATGTCTGACTACGTACCAAGTTGGAGGCCATATGGGCGTCATGAAACCCTATCATAAAAAAAAAAAAAAAAAAAGAAAGAAAGAAAGAAAAAGAAAAAGAGTGGCTGGGGCGTGGTGGCACACACCTTTAAATCCCAACACTCAGGACGCAGAGGCAGGAGGATCTTTGTGAGTTTGAGACCAGCCTGGTCTACAGAGTGAGTTCCAGGGCTAAAAAGAGAAACCCTGTCTTGAAACAAAACAAACAAACAAACAAAAGAAAGTACATGTTTTACTTTTTTTTTTTTTTCAAGACAGGGTTTCTCTGTGTAGCCTTGGCTGTCCTGGACTCCCCTTCTAGACCAGGTTGGCCTCAAACTCACAGTGATCCACCTGCCTCTGCCTCCCAAGTGCTGGGATTACAGGCGTGCGCCATGTTTTACTTTTTAATCTAGGACTAAAGTTTGAGAATTAATGCTTCAAATTCAAACAAAAGAATAAGAGTGGAAAGCTAGTCAACTGTAATGTTCCTTTGGCCCAAATGTAAGTGTTCAAGTGAGATATCACACACATCTAAGACTTCCCGAGGAAGCTGGGGTGATGGCACAGGCCTTTAATCCCAGCAGTGACCAGGCAGAAGGAGTCAGATCTTTGTGAGTTCGAGGCCAGCCTGGTCTACAAAGTGTGTCCAGGAAATCCTGTCTCAAACAAAACAAAACAAACAAACAAACAACAACTCCCAAGAAGCTAATACAGCAGCCTCTGCCTGATCTGCCTGGGCCTCTCAACAGGGTGTCTCCTACCTATTTCCTGAGGACTAATAGTGTGGTGACCTCCATAAATCCTTATCTCTTCCGGCCCATGCTGATAACTGAAGGAGAGGCTCCTCTCTGCCCTCTTCCCTACCTGTTCCCATGAGTCTCTGTTCGCTTGTTCTCAACGATGTCAAACTCATGGAGCAGCAGGCACTCAATCTGCAATAACCTTTTTCTTAAATGAAAGTATTTTCCAAAAATGTAAAAAGTTTCAACTCTGGTTTTAGATAAACGTGTGCCTTTTCCAAGAGTGTAATGTTTACAAGGTGTAAGGCTCAAAGTCTCTAACATCTCCCCGACTCAGCCCATGTGGAGGCCCCCAAGTTGATTTGCTCAAAGTGCAAACAAGCAGAAGCCACGTTCCACCAAGTCCTGTCCCCTTCGTTTCGGTGCTGACCTCCCCAGGAGCACGTCCATCGCGCCTCAGCCACTGCCCAGACCCCAGACCTCGCCTGCTACAGTTGACCTCTTCCCACCTGCGCTGCCAAACCCTAAAAGAGGAAAGGCTCCTAGCAAGGTGATGAACACCCCAAACTATAAGCAGCTAGCAGGTGGCTACCGAGAAGCGAACAGTGTTTGAAAAGAGAGCTGTCTCCGAAAGCAAATAATCCTGTGACCCCACTGCAGGAGCCTCTCCTGACCCCATTTTTCTCCTTCCGGAGCGCTCCATGAAACCCGAACTCCGCAAGGATCGAGCCCCACACCACAGCCCCGAGAGCCCTCTCGCAGCCTGGAGTCCCACTCTCCGAAAACCGAAGCTGGAAAGATTCAGGCGCACCTCAGCTAGCCTCCGACCGCGAGGAACACACCCGGGAAGCAGGTCCGCGCGCAGAGGACAGCCGCAGCGGAACACGCTCGCGCCAGCAACCAGGAAGGACGCGCGCTCCGCCCGCCCGCGGGTCCGTCCCGCCCTCTACGGGAGGCCGGACCACTGCCAGCGCCTCCGCGGCCTGCAGGCTCCGAGAGGTGATCGTGGGTTCCCGGATCCCCGCTTTGCAGAGCCGCAGCTTTCCTGGACCTCTGCCGGCTTCCCAGCAACGGAGCGTCCCCGCGCGGTGGCATCGAATACTTACACGGACTCCGTGCGCAGTGCTCAGCAGCAGCGGCGCCAGGCGCAGGAGCAGCGTGCATAGCGCGATCCGGTGCATGGCGGCGCTCCAAAGGGATCTCTGCCGTCGGCGGTGGACGCTCCGGCTAGTACTCTTCCTCCAGAAGGGCTGAGGACCCTCTGCCTGGACCGGCCCCAACAGGACCCGCCCTCAGCTCCGCCCCGCCCCGCGACTCTGAGCTCTGGTGTTGGGGGCGGGGTGGTACCCAGCCTCTCCTGGTCACATGACCCCGGATCCGCGTTCTTCTAAGTGTTTCTCACAAGTGGTTGAGCCCCTGAATCAGCCTAGATAGAGCTCAGAGGCTGGCCATCCACAGGGGCCTTCAAGCTGTCCCGCCTGCGAAAAAAGAACTGAGCAGGGAAGAGAAAAGTAGCTAGCCCTAGGTACGCCCAGAACTAGGAGCCTGGCCCCTTAGATCCTCCCGGGCACCTGGTTTAACAGTCAGAAGGTATGGTGCACAGGCCAGGCGACTCAAACCTGGAAAATGCAGGCTCTGGTCCCAGCCCTGAAACCCTGAAGCCCTAGCACAGGACCCAGCTCCGAGTTTCAGTTCAGGCTGGAGTTGGAGAAGCGCTGTGCTAGGTTACTGAGGAATTCTAAGTGTGACTCATTTATGGCAGGGCTATTTTGAACTGCCAGCCTCAGGCTGCCCTGAATTTTACTGGTGAGAGCAGAGGCACTTCCTTCTGGCAACTTCTGATCTGCCTGCAGCCTCCTGAGTGTTGTAATTACAGTCATGTGCCACCACTCTGGTTTAAGTGAGGCTGATTTAAATATACACAAGATGTTTCCAGCTTTAGCACATTGTAATCAATAGCAGTATTCGTTTATTTTAGGCATTGATCTATTTGTTTTATTTATTTTTGCAGTGCTGCGGGTGAGTCACAGGTCCTCACTAATCCTAAGCAAGTACTCTGCCATTGAGCCATACCCCTAAATCCCAATTTTGTTCATTTCTTTCTTTCTTTTCTCTTATTTATTTATTTTTCTGAGACAACTTTCCGCTATGTATCCTTGGCTGGCCTGGAACTCTCTAGAAAATAACCTGAAGACTGGGCTGGGGAGATGGCTTGCTTTGGAAGTGCAGGGTGGGGTGGGGGAAGGGGGAGGGAGCGGGATGGAGGGCACACAGGACTGGACACAACACACACACACCGTATTTAGAACCCTCAGAACCCACACAGCAAGGCATTTCTACAATGAGGTGGAAGGCGGAAGAACCCCTGGAAATTTGTGGCCAGGTAGCCTGGCTTATGCATATGTCAAACAGCAGGTCAAACACCTAATGTCCTCTGGCCTCCACATGTGCGCCATGGCACACCCGTGGTCACTCACAAATACAAAATATAGACATGGGCATATATACACAATTATACACTGTATACATGTAATATACAGATAAATATCCTAAATAGTGCTGTTCTTTTTAAACTTAAATTAAAAACAAACAAAAAAAATCCAAAAAACAGGGTCTCAAGTAGTACAGACTGTCCTCAAACTTACTACGGTCTGTCTTGGTTACTGTTTTGGTTCTATGCTCTATAGCGCAGCTCTGCATGTCCTGAAACTCTTCATGCAGAGCAGCCTGGTCTGGAACTCACGGACACCTGCCTGCCTCTGCCTCCCAAGTGCTAAGATGAAAAATGTATACTGCCACGTCCCCTCTCATGGTCTATTTTGGTATGTAAATGACATCATTGATAAGCTAACTCCTTCACCAGACTTTAAAGTCCTCTTGCCGTCTTCTCACCTGCATCCCCAGTTTGGCCATGACAGTTAGTTGTGCTAGGGGTGGTGCGGTGGCTCACCCTTGTAATCACAACACTCCAGAGGCTGAAGCAGGAGGATTGCCACAAATAAGTGGCAAGCGGGGTTCCGTGTCACTTTAGATAGACACCCCTAAGCCTGATGTCTAGTCCCTCACTCTGCACGCTGGCTGTGTGCTCATCATCGTGTGCTCTGCTTAGGGCCCAGCTGGGTCACTCTCTCTTACTGAAATGGTGTCAACTCCTATCTTTAGAGTTGAATACGCTGGGTGGTGGCGGCACACGCCTTTAATTCCAGCACTTAGGAGGCAGAGCAGGGTGGATCTCTGTGAGTTCGAGGCCAGCCTGGTCTACAAAGTGAGTCCAAGACAGCCTTGGTAACACAGAAAAACCCTGTCTCAAAAAAAAAAAAAGAGTTGATAAAGCCTTCTTTCAAAATACAATGGCTGGAGAGATGGCTCAGAAGTTAAGGGCACTGGCTGCTCTTCTAAAGGTTCTGAGTTCAATTCCCAGCAAGCACATGGTGGCTCATAACCATCTATGAGACCTGGTGCCCTCTTCTGCCTTGTTAGCTCACATGTACTACAGAGTACTGTATAAATAATGAATAAGTTAATTAGTTTAAATTTTTGAATGTAAACCGGGCGTGGTGGCGCACGCCGTTAATCCCAGCACTTGGGAGGCAGAGGCAGGTGGATCCCTGTGAGTTACAGGCCAGCCTGGTCTACAAAGTGAGTCCAGGACAGCCAGGGATACACACAGAGAAACCCTGTCTTGGAAAAAAAAAAAAAAAAAAAAGTAATGTGCAAGAATAAATTTTTCTTGGGGCTAGGGAGATGGCACATCAGGTTAAAGCTCTTGCTGTGAAAACCTGATGATCCGCAAAAAGAAATGGTTTCATCCAAGTCCAGCTTGGTAAATCATTGATTTTATAGGTGCTAACGACAGGAGCCTGGGTGCCCGAGGCGCAGCTGTTTTAGGGAAGCAAACCACCCACACGTGGATGAGGAACGTGTCAGTGAGTCTTGACCCCAGTCAACCTTCCACTTCCTGCACACTCAGCATTCCCAGAGATCATAGCAGTTAGGGTGCAGGGAGGAGATAAGCCCTCTCCCCAGGCACATGACCATCACCCTTATACCTAGCTGTCACTGCTTTGCTTTGCTTATTTTGTTTTATGGCTGCAAGACCCAGGTATTGTTTGGCCCCCCCAGCAACTTCCGCTTTCTGATGATGATCCCATCCTTCCAAAGGAAGTAGTAACGGTCAGAGTGCTCCACGCCTTCCCCCAGCTCTTAAATTCTTTCTACCACCTCCTCAGCCGTGTCCAGCCTCTGATGGGATGATGTAGACGCGCATCTTTTCTAAGCACTGCGACACTACACCAAAACTGATTATTCCCACCACTTTGACTGGTTATGATTCTCTGCAGTAGCCTCCAGCCTTCTATGGATGTAAACCCAAATGCGTATCCACTCCTGCTGGGGCCTGTGACTAGCCGGCCACAGGGTTTTTCCCTGATGTGCAATACCAAACATGACTTTCCGCTTCTGGGCTGTGCCTTAATTCCAGTGAGTAGTTGGTTTGTACCCATGACTGTCATGACACTGGTGCCGTTAGAATGAAATATCTTGCCCACATTGTTGGTAAAATGTGGTACGCGGGATCCAGAGCTCAACAGGACTGGCAGCAGCAACTCTTTCTCAGCAGCTTGCATAGTGCCTTCTGGTATTATTTAGCCAGCCATCAGGAAGGAAGCCTCCAGCTGTGACCAGCTTGATGCCTCTGTGCCCTGCAACCAGAGGGTATAAAGTTTGGGCAATAAGGGTTAGTCATCCTGTGGTGCTGTGCAGCCATCAACCATGGCAATAGGCATCTGTTACAGGTCCTCAGAGACCATCTTAGCCAGCAATCCTAAGCAGGTCATCCTCCTGTTACTGCCATTTTCACCTGCCATCCCTGCGGTTTCTGAGAATGCTCTTTCTCACTTTAAAAAAATATTTTATTTTACGTATATGGGCTTTTTTTTTTTTTTTTTTTTTTTTCCTGCACATATGTTTGTGCATCACTCGTGTGTGCCTGGTGCCTGCAGAGGCCCGAAGAAGGCGTCGAATTCTATGGAACTGGACTTACAGATGCTAGAACTTCTATGTGGTTACTGGGACTCGAACCTTGGTCTTCTGAAAGAGCGGCCAGAGCTTTCGACTGCCAAGCTAATTCTCCAATCTCCTTTTCTCACTTAAAATTGTTGCACTCATGCACGTGTGTGTGTGTGTGTGTGTGTGTGTGTGTGTGTGTGTGTGTGTGTGTGTAGCTCTGGTGGGGAACCACCTTACTTAACTCTCCGTCATCTGTAATTTTTCATCACGGGCCATCTGGACTAGCCGTTGGCCACACTTCGCATTTTAAAGAACTGTGGCCTAGATAAATAATCCCTCCCCTTACAGGCTCTCATTTCCCCAGCCACACAAGACTGGGTAACAGGCTGTAATGGTGGTATGCAGGTCGGCAGGACACTCACCTCTTAAGGATGATCACACACCCTATACTCTCAGAGACGGTGCTAAAGAGCCACCTGTAGGCCAAGCACAACCTTTACCATCTGTAGCACCCTACTCTCGCATCCCTCTACTGCTGTCCCTGATGATTTGTGGGCGAGGGTACCCTGACTTGAGGTACACCTAGCTCCAATATTCACTGCACATTATTGGCAGGGAGCCAATACATCTGAAACTCAGTGTGGAGCCGCTGGCAACCCTGGGCACTGCTCCTCATCACGCAGCATCAGCCATCTTACCTTGGGAGCAGCTGGATGGTCAGACCCACCTCCACCCCCACCCCCGCTGGAGACCCCCTTTCCCTGCACACTATCACTGCCAACAACTCCTGGTGGCTATTGCTTCAGTGAACCCTCCAGGCTTCAAAGGCTTGCAAGGCCAGCGCTCAGCTTTCTGTCAGGGTTCCCTCGGAACCTGGCTTCACATAAACCTGGCTACGTTTGTTTGTGAGTGACCCAGGTGCGCCTTCTCATCTGCTTTTCACTTCTCTCAGCCCCACTGTGATTGCTTTACCGTTTTACAAACTGGATTTGGTTGCTGGTCCAAGTCTTTCAGATCTACCAAAGTCTCTCTTTTTCCTTCTTTCTTTTTCTTTTCTTCTTTCTTTCTTTCTTTTTCCAGACATGGTTTCTCTGTGTACTAGCCCTGGCTGTCCTGGAACTCATCTTTGTAGACCAGGCTGGACTCGAACTCACGAAGCTCCACCTACCTCTGCCTCTCTGAGTGCTGGGATTACAGTCATGCACCACCAAGTCCTTCTTGTCTAGTGAAGACTAAGCTCCACTACAGGTCTTGGCAAAGCCCACATCCTGGTGCCCAGATCCCTGCTGAATTGATGTTCTTCCCTCTTTCCTCCCTGTCTTTCACCTTTCTTTTTTTTTTTTTTTTTTTTTTTTCGAGACAGGCTTTCTCTGTGTAGCCTTGGCCATCCTGGACTCACTTTGTAGACCAGGCTGGCCTCGAAATCACAGCGATCCGCCTGCCTCTGCCTCCCGAGTGCTGGGATTAAAGGCGTGCACCACCACGCCTGGCTTCATCTTTCTTTTATTTTTCTAGTTTGATTATTTTTATTTACGTGTTTGGGTGCATGTATGTCTGTACAACATGTGTGTGCCCAGTGCCCCTGGAGGTCAGGAGAAGGCACTGGATCCCCCGGAACTGGAGTTAGAGGTGGGTGTGAGCCACCAGGTGGGTGCTGGGACTCAAACCCAGATCCACTGCTCTTCTCCAGATCTCATTTTTCTTTCCTTTCTTGCCCCTCCCCCCATCCCTTTATTTTTAAAGTCAGGCTCTTACTATTAGACCAGGCTGGCCTTGGGCCTGCTGCCTGCCTTCCTTACAATCCTGTTCCATAGGAGACACATCTGGAGACTGACTGTCTAGTCTGCCAGCCAATTGGGAGGGGGCATTCCTATAGTCGCTTGTTTGCTTAAGTTCACAGGTTTTAGTTAATTAATTAATTTGTTTTTTTGAAACAGGGTTTCTCTGTGTAGCCTTGGCTGTCCTGGACTCGCATTGTAGACCAGGCTGGCCTGGAACTCACAGGAATCCACCTGCCTCTGCCTCCCGAGTGCTGGGATTAAAGGTGTGTGCCACCACTGCCTGGCAGTTCACAGGTCTTTAATTATAGAAGTGAAGGGATGGATGAGGATTTCTGATCCCTGAAGAAGTGGACTTTTCTTTGATTGACACAGATGATTAGCATCTCTAGGTTATACGTTATGCTTACCCAACACTCACCATCCCATGATCCTCTCTGTTGTAGTCACATGATGAGATGAATCTCATATACACTACCCCTTAAGTGGTTTGTGATGTCCGAAGGTCATCTTGGGACATCCATTTTCTTTAATGAACAAGCATGTTGAATCTCCTACTGGGTTTTACTTCCTTATTAATGGCCAGATATTTTTCCAGATTGTTAGAGAGGGTGGAGGTGGTAGGAGTAGGGGTGAGGGCGACGAGTGTCTATGTGTCTGTACAATTCAAGAGATGGTTTGGGGAAGTCCAAGGAATGATCCAGTACAGTCCACAAGGCAGTGACTAGGTCTCAGAGTTAATCTTGCCATGACTCATGGTCGCCTGCATCTGCCCCGTCTTTTTGCCTCACTAGTGGGTAGCCAGAATTCATTAAGAAGACATATCACCCTACATCACACAGAGGAAGATGACTGTTGTGGTGGTACAAGAATTGCCACACAAACCACTCGAGCACCAATTTCTGTGAGATACTGATGGTTTATTAAATGCAACACCCCAAAACTGACAGTGGACTCAGGAGCCAAACTGTGACCCCCAACCTGTTTCTAAGACAGGCCTGTTAAAAGAAAAACTGTAACCAGGTAACAACCAGGTCACCAGGTGGGAAGCAAGGGAAGGGCAGCATCACTCATTTTGACTAAATAAACACAAGAAGAATCCATTTTGTTTAGAATACATTGTATCCAGGTAGCTAGACAAAGCATTTAAGCCCATAGGCTTGGGGACTTTCCAGTTCCCTACGATTCCGGGAGAAGGGAACATAGCAGGGGATTGTGGTCTTGCTTAGTAGAACATATATCATTAATGCAAGCTGAACATTCAGCAAGTATTAAATTGTAAGTAAAAGGCCATTCAAGCTCCAGGCAGTGCAGGGTGTGGGTGGCCCACGCCTTTAATCTCAGCACTCAGGAGGTAGGGGTTAACAGGAAGAAACCCTGTCTCAAAAAACAAAACAAACAGGCTCCCAGGCAGATACAGCCCGAGAACCTGAACTTAATTTCACCTTATGATCAAAATGGCGACTTCAAAACAAAATGGCTTCTGTTATGCTAAAGAGGAAAGCAGTTGGTAACAGAGGGGCTACAGTTTTAAGCTGGTTACAACGACCCCTGCAGAATCTCTGCCATTGCTTCTTCCTGGGGGCAGAAACCTTAGTTTTGGCTGCTTGTCCTGCCCTGGGCACCGAGATGCCTCTCTCCAGCTTTCTCTCAGACATTTCACCTTCAAAGCGCTCAGCTTCGGTGGCCCGTCTTATCACTCTGTATAGCAGGGGATGCAACTGCTCCTCTCAGACTTGTCTTTGGTTCTGTTATGTTGCCTTGTGGATACTGACTTATCATCTCCTTTCCTCTGGAGGAGATGTGAACATTCGTCTGTCCACCCCAGACATGGTGGCAACTTATAGAAATGGTTTCCTCCAAGTCCACCTTGGTGACCCAGTGGGTTTGCTAAGGTTACATACGGAAAGCAGCTGCACCACGACAGACAGCCACCCCCACACGATCCATGACCCACAAAAGCTGCATCACTGAAGTCAGCCCCCCCCCCCCCACTTCCTGTGTCCTCTAGCTCTCCCAAGGCCCCATGCAACTGGCATGCGAGAGAGTGTGGTAGTTTGAGTCTCAGTCGTGGGCTAGAGTGCCTGGCTCTGCCACTGACTCTGTGTTCTGGGCAATGACAGAAGCTCTCCAAACCTTAGGTCATACACTGGTAACATACAGATTCAAATATGAAATTCAGCAGGTCAGGAAGTTCGTCACCAGGAGTGATGAGAATCCGGAAGGCTGACACACACAGAGATGGTGGGGGATGGTGGTGAATCCAGAATTAGACTCACAGGTTGGATAACACCATACCAAGTTGGCGGGGTGTTGTATGCTTGTAATCCCAGCACTTGGGAGGCAGAGGCAGGTAGATCTCTGTGAGTTCGAGGCCAGCTTGGTCTACAGAGTGAGTCTAGGACAGCCAGGGCTACATAGAGAGACTCGTTCTGGAAAAACTAACAAAGCAAGACACAACCCCCAAGCCCCTCCCCCCACCCTTCAGCTAACACTATGGGCAGTTGTGCTGGGTTGCATTCTTTCTTATCTTTCTCACTTCTGACATAGGAAGTCACATGAGCCCCACATCTTGGGGTGAAGTTGTGCAACTAAACAAGGTGCTTAGTTATAAAGCAATGAAAAATTAAAATTGTGAAATAAGCAACAATAAAAGTTGACAGTTGGTGTCAGGACTTGTGCACATGACAGTGCGGCTTCTGGGATAGCTCCATCCATATTTGTCCTTTCAGGACTCTGACAACACCCAAAGCCCATGGGAGGACTGCTGCAATTCCCCTTCTTCCCAAGTTTCTTTCTTTCTTTTTTTTTTTTTTTTGGTTTTTCGAGACGGGGTCTCTCTGTGTAGCCTTGGCCATCCTGTACTCACTTTGTAGACCAGGCTGGCCTCGAACTCACAGCGATCTGCCTGCCTCTGCCTCCCGAGTGCTGGGATTAAAGGCGTGTGCCACCACGCCCGGCCTTTCTTTCTTTAAAAAAAAAAAAAAGATTTATATATTGGGCTGGAAAGATGGCTCAGAGGTTAAGAGCACTGACTGCTTTTCCAGAGGTTCTGAGTTCAATTCCCAGCAACCACATGGTGGCTCACGACCATCTATAATGTGATCTAATGTCCTCTTCTGGCCTGAGGGGTACATGCAGGCAGAGCACTGTATACATTAAAAAACAAAACAACAACAACCACAAAGATTTATTTATTATGCATATAATCTTCTGCCTGCATGTGTGTCTGCCCGCCAGAAGAGGGCACCAGATCTCATTATAGATGGTTATGAACCACCATGTGGTTGCTGGGAATTGAGCTCAGGACCTCTGGAAGAGCAGCCCGTGTTCTTAATCGCTGAGCCATCTCTCCAGCCCCTCAAGTTTCTTTCTTATCTTCTTGTCTGTAGGGAGCATGTGCTTCCTAGTACCATCCAGCTGTGTTTTTTTAAAAAAAGATTTATTCATTACATATACAGTATTCTATCTACATGCACACCTGCACACCAGAAGACGGCATCAGATCACATTATAGATGGTTGTGAGCCACCATGTGGTTACTGGGAATTGAACTCAGGACCTCTGGAAGAGCAGTCGGTACTCTTAACCTCTGAGCCATCTCTCCAGTCCCCTAGCTGCGTCTTTTTGTTTGTCTGGTTGGTTTTTTTGTTTTTTGTTTTTTTGAGACAGGGTTTCTCTGTGTAACCTTGGCTGTCCTGGACTCACTTTGTAGACCAGGCTGACCTCAAACTCACAGCGATCTGTCTACCTCTGCCTCCTGAGTGCTGGGTGCCCTGCTTTGTCTTTATGGTTTGTTTTGGGTTGTGGTTTTTTGTTTTGTTTTGTTTTTGTTTGTTTGGTTAGTTTTCTGGTCCATTTGGTTTGTCCCAATATCCTGCTGTTTCTTCTTCAGGAAGTCCCTATGTTTACCCTAGCCTCTATGTTTACAGCCAACCTGCAGCTGTGAATAGTCTTTGAATAACCACAGTAGGTTTTTTTTTCCACAGTAGTTTTTTTTTTTTTTTTTTAAATTTAGATCAATAATCACAGTGTTTTTCTATCTAGATCAAATCTTATAGAGGCGCTGATTCTGTTTCCCAGGAGTGAACTCAGGTCACTAGGCTCGGTAGCCGATAATCTGGAAGCTCTAAATACGTTTTTGGGTTGGTTTTTTTTTTTTTTTTTTTGGTTTTTAGACCAGGTCTCATTATGTAGCCTGGGCTGCTCTGGAAGTCAGAGTTGCTGCCTCTGCCTTCTCAGTGCTGGGATCAAAGGCATGCTGGTAAACTTTCCATGAGGGGGCATATATAGCAAGGAGTTTTCCTACATATCCCGACAACTCCGCTGTAAATTATTTCCAAAGTGTAAAGTTTTTTTTTTTTTTTTTTTTTTTTTTTTTTAATGCCGCCAGGCATGGTGGCGCAAGCCTTTAATCCCAGCACTCGGTAGGCAAAGGCAGGCAGATCTCTGTGAGTTCGAGGCCAGCTTGGTCTACAAAGTAAGTCTAGGACAGCTAGGGCTGTTACACAGAGAAACCGTTTTTGGAAAACACAAACAAAACAAAAATGCGGTCTTCATCACTGCTCCTGCACAAATTTCTCCAGCATGCTTTGTCCTAAGACAAGGCAATCAATTTACAAAGAGCCACTGGCATTCTGATTTTATCAATGCAACATCCTCTAAAACCTTAGGTCAATAGCATTGCGATTCAAAGTGTGATCTGTAGACTCGCTGGCTCAGTTGTTTATGGCAAGCTTGGAGGCGGGTGTCTATGACTCCGTGCAGTGGAGAGGCTGGAAGACTATCATAAATTTGAAGTCAGTATGGACTATATAGTGAGTTTAAAGGTAGTGTGGGCTACAGCAAGACCAGGTTTGGGGTTGGGGGAGAAAACGCACCCCAACCGGGATGTGCTGAATTAGAAACGAGGGCATGCGGCCCATACGTTTTCAAGTGATTATAAGCTTTCTTTCCTTTCAGAGATGGGGGTTCCATGTACCCAAGGCTGGCCTGGAACTCACTAAAGTCCTCCCCTCCACCTCTCAGAGGCAAAGACTGAGCGCCTCCCCCCACAACACGCCCATCTCGATCCCCGGGCGGGGAGGTCTGCCGGACGGGGCGGGCCGCGGCCAGCGTCCCCTCCTCCCTTCCTGGGCCTGCCGCGTCGCGCGTCCTCTGCTCTGGGCTCGAGTCATCGGGCCACGCGCGATGGGCCCCCGCAGCCCTGTGGCCGCGTTGCTGGCGCTCCTGTGTGCGGGGTGCGCGCTGCTGCCACCCGGGCGCGCACAGTACGAGCGCTACAGCTTCCGCAGCTTCCCGCGGGACGAGCTGATGCCGCTCGAGTCGGCCTACCGCCACGCGCTCGACCAGTACAGCGGCGAGCACTGGGCCGAGAGCGTAGGCTATCTGGAGGTGAGCCTGCGGCTACACCGTCTGCTGCGCGACAGCGAGGCCTTTTGCCACCGCAACTGCAGCACGGCCACGCCCGCGGCCGCCGGCCCCTCCAGCCATGCTGAGTTGCGCCTCTTTGGCAGCTTGCTGCGCCGCGCGCAATGTCTCAAGCGCTGCAAGCAGGGCCTGCCCGCCTTTCGCCAGTCGCAGCCTAGCCGCGCGGTGCTGGCCGACTTTCAGCAGCGCGAGCCGTACAAGTTTCTGCAGTTCGCCTACTTCAAGGTAAGTGCGCTCGCCCCAGCCAGAAGCATGCCCCCACGATGCCCTGCCCACGCCACCACGGAGCCCCGCCTTTAAACCCCGCCCAGATGACCCCTGCTCCCAAACCACTCCCGCCCGACCCAAGCCCCGCCCATCATACCTACTGTTTCTCCGACCCGACAAACCACCCCTCCATTCCTGCACAATCACCTTCCTTCAAACCGTGTCCCATTGAGCAGGGTCCCTTCTTGCGCCAAGTCCCAGAACCTCACTCCACTTCTGGCCTAGAGTCCAGTTCCACAGAACCTGCCCCCGAGCCCTGCCTCACCAAGCCTTCCCCCACCCCACGCCAGATCCCATCCTGTCCCATTGAGGCCCCCTCTCAGCAAGCCCCCCTGCCTCTCCAACCCTCACTGAGCCCCACCCTTCTGAGCACCCACTAGCAGCTTCTCATATTGGGCCTTCCCCAGGCCACCGCTCTAGGTCCAGCCCCGCTAACCCCAAAGATAAGCCTTGCCCCTCAACCTCAAATATCATTCTGTTATTCTTTGAATTCAGACTCTATCTCTCTGTCTCCCTATCTGTTTCTCTCTCTGTCTCTGTCTGTCTCTGTCTCTCTGGTGTTTGTATCTGTGCCGCACGCGCGCGTGCGTGCGTGCGTGCGTGCGTGTGTGTGTGTGTGTGTGTGTGTGTGTACCATGCATATGTGTATACCATGCCCCATATGTGTGTGAATGCCTTTGGAGACCAGAAGAGGGCGGCAGATCCCTGGAGCTGGAATTAGAGGTGCTAATGCTACCCATGGCAACAGACCTTGACCTTGGGGCTTCAGGAAGAGCAGTAAGTGCCCTTACTCACTGAGCTATGGCTTAAGTCCCCTTCACCCAGGTCTGGAAAAGTGCTCCAAATCCTGTCCTTCTACCTTCATCTAAGCATGAAAGTTCTCCTCCTCCTCTTCCTCCTCCCCCTCACCCCCCTCCTTTTTTTCTACTTTTTTGAGACATGGTCTTATGTAACCTGGGCTGGCTTCAGACTTGCTGCATAGCTGAGGCTGGTGGTGAATTCTTCATCCTCCTGCCTGCATTCCTTCTGCATGATCCACTCCTCCCAGCTCCTGTGAAAAATGTTGCAGCCTGTGCTGAGATGGCAGATATGCCCCGGAGTGCCCCGGCCGAGGACCTGGGGCTGGACGGAGGGCGTCATCAGTGTGGCCTGCTCTTTGGCGCAGACCCCTCTGCTCAGCAAAGTGCGGGCACTGTGATTCACCAGGCTCACCTCGGTCATCCAAAATTTAACACACACAGTTCACTGCCTCCTCTTTATGGGGCTAAGTTCTGCCTGCAATTGCTTGCTAAAAATAGCCACAAATTGCAGTTCTCTGCCCTTTATGTCCTTGTTCTGAGAGGTTTGAATTCCCAGTTGCTGAACAGAAAGGCCTGATGGGCCTTCACATGCCTTAGCATTGAGAGAGAACGCTCATATCCCAGCTTCTATTTTTTTTCTGGTTAAGAAAGGCTTTTTATTTTTTGCCTTTGTTCATTATTCATTTAGTGTGTGTGTGTGTGTGTGTGTGTGTGTGTGTGCGCGCGCGCGCGCGCGCGTGCGGGCACACTGTGCATGTGTGAAGGTCAGAGGACAGCTTGTGGGAGTCCGCTTCCTCCTAGCACGCTGAGCTCAGGGCACTGAACTTCGTCATCTGGCTTGGTGGCGAGCATCTTTACCCACTGAGCCACCTTGCTGGCCTTGTACTCCTCTTCCTAAATGTTCTTCCTAGAATAAGTCACATTCATCGGCTGCATCCAGAGCCTTTCCTTCTCCCTAGCTGCCAGTCCAAGCCTTCCCCTAAGTCCTATCAGCCACAGGCCATCTACTGTCATTCTCTAGGTGTCAGCGTTGACATTTGGGAGCCTGCCATCCTCTCCACCCACCCCCTCTCCACAAGGAAACCGCCATTGTATCTAGATGACTTGCCTCAAATTTAGGGGCATTCTGGGACAGATGGATGCCCCCTCTTTTTAATTAATTAATTAATTAATTATATATACAGGGCTCTGCCTGCATGTACATGCACACACCAGAAGAGGGCATTAGATTACATTATATATGTTGTGAGCTACCATGTGGTTGCTGGGAATTGAACTCAGGACCTCTGGAAGAGCAGACAGTGCTCTTAACCTCTGAGCCATCTCTCCAGCCCCCGCTGCCCACTTAACATCTTATTGTCAAGAATTTGTTGTGTCTTGTATGTTCTCTCTGTCTCTGTCCGTCTGTCTGTCTTTCTCTTTCTTTCTCTGTATGTGTGTCTCTCTTTCTCTTTAAACCTAATCACCATCCTTGCCTCATATTCCTTTGGGAAGGCTGAAGGAGGCCTTATATGCATGTCTGGTGGAGACCCTTCACCCTGCCAGATTATGCCAGGACTCTGTCAACATGGGGGCCTCAGGTTATTGGCAGGTATCCCCACAGGGAGGCTGACCCATCACCATGTGCCTGCCTGTGTTGGTTACTTTTCTAGTTACTGTGACAACAGTACCCAAAGGACCTAACAAAGAAGGAAGGAAGGAAGGAAGGAAGGTCAGGAAGGAGAGAGAGAGAGAGGGAGGGGGGGGGAGAGGTGGGGGGGCATGCTGGTATGTGTGTTTAATTAGTTTTTTTGAGACAGGGTTTCTCTGTGTAGCCTTGAATGTTCTGGAACATGCTCTGTAGACCAGACTGGCCTTGAACTCAGAAATCTGTCTTCCTCTGCCTTCTGAGTGCTGGAATTAAAGTGTTTACTGCCACTGCCTGGCTTTGTTTTCTCTTTTTTGATCAGTCTGGGAACCCAGGCTATAGAATGGTATTTGCCCACAGTGGGCAGATAATCCCAGTTGATACTTAATCCAGCTAACTCCTCGCTGGCGTGCTGAGGCTTCTCTCCTGGGTTTTCTGGATCTAGATTCCATCAAGTTGGGAATGGAGGTTTATGGTAATAAACACCCCTAAAGGTGTCCCCACAGCACACCTGTCCTATGGAGACCCTTCTCTGTTCCTGGTAGTATTGATCAGGTGGCCAGCCCTAAAGTCAGGGCCATGGCCCTGCAGCCCCGAGATGAACTGATTGCCACTGGCCTGATTCCTGGAAACAGTGCCTGCTTATAGGAGATGCTGGACAAATTTCTGTGGGGTTGATGAACCAGAGAAAGGGAGGTCCCCAAGAGAAGAGGCAGAAGGTTCTGTGAGGTGTCTGGAAATATTAATGTGTTTGTCAAGGTTTATTAAGATAGTTGTTTATGGAAATGTGTGCAGGTGCAGGGACCCACAAGGGATGTTTGAATCCCTTAGTGTTAGTGTCACTCAGGTATACCCAACCCTTGGCCGGGAGGAGGAAGGGAGTGAGCAGTTATTGGAAGCTGGGATGAGTGACCACATGGAGAACGCCATCTGTGACCTTCAGCTTGGGAGCACTGCAGTCAGGGGTGGCTGTAGGGAGAGAGCCAGGAGGTGAAATAGACTACAGCCCTCCCGCTTAGCTTCCCACTGGGCTCCTCATGGGTGACCCTGTGGAAGCCAGAGAGCGCAGGGTCTGTTATAAATGCTATCCTCCTGGGGGCCTAGATGGTAGAGGCAGTGGAGGTAGACAAGGGATGGCATTGTGAAGCCATCTACACTGTCACCTTCTGGGAACAAAGACTCATCAGAATGGCCGGCCCAGGTCTTTGAGAGGCCTTGAAAGGTCATTGACTCTTGTGGTTTTTCGAGACAGGCTTTCTCTGTGTTAGCCTTGGCTGTCCTGGGCTCACTTTGTGGACCAGGCTGGCCCCGAACTCACAGCAATGTACCTGCCTGTGCCTCCCAAGTGCTGGGATTAAAGGTGTGCGCCACTATACCTAGCCCAGGTCATTGACTCTTAGCCGGAAGTATTACTTAGGTAAAGAAAGAACTGAAGGGCTCCCTGAAGAGACTGGTGCCACAGTTCAGCTGGGAGAGTACAAGCCCCATTAACGCATAAAACTGGCTGTATTCACAAATGCCTGTGACCCCAGCACTTGGCGGTGTTAAGGGAAGGAGGGTCAGAAGTTCAGGGTCATTCTTGACCTTGAGGCTGAGCTACACAAGAGTGGGTCAAGAAAGGAAGGAAGGAGAGGAAGGGAAGGAAGGAAGGAGGAGAGGAAGGAAGAAAAGAAGTTGCTGAAATGAAGCTCCCAGTTCTAAAACTTAGTGCTCAGTGCCTGTCTAGAAACTTAACGCTCCCACGGTGCACTTAGGCCAACGACCTCCCGAAGGCTGTCGCCGCAGCTCACACCTATCTTCTGAAGCACCCTGACGACGAGATGATGAAGAGGAACATGGCATATTACAGGAGCTTGCCTGGAGCTGAGGACTACATTAAAGACTTGGAAACCAAGTCCTATGAGGTACTCCCTGCCTTCACCCTGTGGGAGGTGCCAGAGGATATGTTAATTTTAAAACATTTATATTCTATTGGGAGGCAGAGGGGTCTCTGTGAATTCTAGGCACCAGCCAGGTCTACAAAGCGAGTCCAGGACAGCCAGGACTACAAGAGAAACCCTGTCTTGAGAAACCAAAAAAACAAAACAAAACAAAAAAACCTTATATCGTGTGTGTGTGTGTGTGTGTGTGTGTGTGTGTGTGTGTGTGTGTGTTTATCTAGTGTGACAGCATTTGTATGGAGGTCAGAGGACAATTTGCAATTCTCTTCTTTGGCCATGTGGGTCTGGAGGATTGAACTCAGGTCGTCAGGTTTTGTGGTATGTGTCCTTACCCACTGAGCCATCTTGTTGGCCCAGAGTCCGACATCTAAAGACGCTTATGATGTTTTCCCTAATATTTGCCAAGTTACGACAATAGGAAACTGGCCAGGCGCAACGTTTCCATGAAGGAAAACCAGCAAGTTGGGCTTGGTGGCTTTTGCCTGCAAATTTCAACACTTGGGAGGCTGAGGCACTGACGACTGTTGCAAGTTCAAAGCTAGGCTGGGCTACATGCACCAGCATGCCCCTTCATCTCAACGTTGATGAGCTTTCCATAATTCAGTGTATATGACAGCTAGAAAGAGCATGTGGAGGTGGGGTTTTTGTTGTTGTTGTTGTTGTTGTTGTTGTGTTCTCGAGACAGGGTTTCTCTATGTTATCTTAGGACTCGATTTGTAGTCCAGGCTGGCCTCGAACTCACAGCCATCTGCCTGCCTCTGTCTCCCAAGTGCTGGGATTAAAAGCATGTGCCACCAAGCCCAGCTGTTTTTTTGCTTTTGTTGTTGTTGGTTTTTTTTTTGTTTTTTTGTTTTTTGGTGTTTTGTTTTTGTTTTTGTTTTTTTGTTTTTTGTTTTTTTTTTAAATCACCCAGCTTGACACGTTCCCTCTGCCCCTTTGCAGTCAGGCCACCACCCCAGTCCATGACTCTGGGAATCACTGACCAGATTTCCTTCACTTTTTCCTGCATCTGCATTTCTTTTTTTTTTTTTTTTTTTTTTTTTTTTTTTTTGGTTTTTCGAGACAGGGTTTCTCTGTATAGCTTTGGCCATCATGGACTCGCTTTGTAGACCAGGCTGGCCTCGAACTCACAGCGATCCGCCTGCCTCTGCCTCCCGAGTGCTGGTGCGTTTCATTTTATTGTCAAATACTTGCTATATTTTTAGTTGAACTGAAGAAGAAATATAGTCATTTGGGCTAGGGGGGGTGTTTCTCAGGGGTAGAATGCTTGCATAGAGGCACAAGGGCCTTGGGTTCAGTTGCCAGCACTGTATAAAACTGGGCATGGTGGTGCCAGATCTCAGAAGTTCAGGTTGGCCTGGCAAGGTGGCTCAGGTGTAAGGGTTCTTGCTGCCAAGCCTGGGGATTGATCTGAGTTGGACTCCTGGAACTTGCCTGGTAGAACTGACTACTGTAAGTAGTCATCTGATCTCTACAAGTGTGCCCCCACTAAATAAATAGAATGTAAAAGATATTCTTTTAAAAAATGTACGTTGGGGGGCTGGAGAGATGGCTCAGAGGTTAAGAGTACCGTCTGCTATTCCAAAGGTCCCGAGTTCAATTCCCAGCAACCACATGGTGGCTTACAACCACCTGTAATGAGATCTGGTGTCTTCTTGTGGTGGGCAGGCACACGTGTGGGCAGAATATTGTATAAAAAAAGTGTACGTTGGTGTTCTGCCTTTACGTATGTCTGTGTGAGGGCGTCAAATCCCCTAGAACTGGAATTATAGACAGTTGTGAACTGCCATGTGGGATTTGAACCAGGGTCTTCCGGAAGAGCAGCTAGTGCTTTTAACTGCTGAGACATTTCTCCAGCCTGTGAAAATAAACTTTTAAAAAGCTCATCCTTGGGGGCTGGAGAGATGGCTCAGAGGTTAAGAGCACTGGCTGCTCTTCAAGAGGTCCTGAATTCACCCCCCAACCCCCACCCCAACCTCCTGAGACAGGGTTTCTCTGTGTAGCATTAGCTGTCCTAGACTCACTTTGTAGACCAGGCTGGCCTCAAACTCACAGAGATCCACCTGCCTCTGCCTCCCAAGTGCTAAAATTAAAGGCATTTGCCACCACTACCCAGTGAGGTCCTGAGTTCAGTTCCCAGCAACCACATGGTGGCTCACAACCGTCTATTATGAGATCTGGTGCCCTCTTCTGGCGTGCAGGTGTACATGCAGACAAAATACTGTATCTATAATAAATCTTAACAACAATAACAACAAAGCTCATCCTCAGCTATATGGGGACTTTGACGTCAGCTTCTGATACCCAAGACTCTATTTGTAAAAAACTGTACCTGGGCTTTAGAGATAGCTCAGAGGTTAAGTTAAGAGCACGGGCTGCTCTTCCAAAGGTCGTGAGTTCAACTCCCAGCAACCACATGGTGGCTCATAACCATCTATAATGAGATCTGGTGCCCTCTTCTGGCCTGTGGGTGTACATGCAGGCAGAACACTGTACATAATAAATAAATACATTTTTTTAAAAAAGAAAGAAAACGAAAAAAAAAAACCACCAAAAAGTGTAACTGTTGTGAGTGTAGGCAAATCTAGACCCGCATGCAGCCGAGTTCGGTTTGTGTTAGTCAAAGGGCCATCCAGGTGTGAGAGGTACAGCTTGCTGAGGTGGAACAGGACGGACACAAAGTGTTCCTCTGCTTGCATCTTCTTGCTTTCCAGAGCCTGTTTGTCCGTGCGGTGCGGGCCTACAATGGGGAGAACTGGAGGACATCCATTACGGACATGGAGCTGGCACTTCCTGATTTCTTCAAGGCCTATTACGAATGCCTGGCTGCCTGCGAGGGCTCCAGGGAGATCAAAGACTTCAAGGATTTCTACCTGTCTGTAGCAGGTCGGTCGTGAATAGGGCCTGTGCTACAGATGCCTTGCCTGGCAGCTGAGGGATGTCTTTATTTAAGATGGGAAAGAAATTTGCTTTCTCTTTGTGACAGCGGCTCACTGTGTAGCCCAGGCTGGCCTGGTGATGTAGCCCAGGCTGGTCTCAAACTCACAGAAATCTCCCAGCCTCTGCCTCCTGAGTGCCAGGGTTAAAGGTGTAGGCCACAACACCCAGTTTAGATTTGGCTTTGATTATGTAGGAGTTCTTCAAAGTTGTGATTGTGCTTAACTTTTTTCTTTATTGGTATTTGGATGGAGTATTTCCTCGTCCTTGTTTTCCATCCCTGATAGTTTTTCTTTTGCTTGATTTAGTCTATTGGTGATGATTTCACTGTGTATTTATTTATTTATTTATTTATGTTTTGGTTTTTCGAGACAGGGTTTCTCTGTATAGCCTTGACTGTCCTGGACTTGCTTTGTAGACCAGGCTGGCTTTGAATTAAAGGCGTGCATCACCACGCCTTCACTGTGTTTTTAATTCATTGAACTTTTCATTTCTATCATTTTGGTTCTCCCCCATCTCTCTTTCCTTGTGAATTTCTCATCTACGTTGCTGCCTTTCTTCCTACATTGCCAACTTTCTTTCTTCTCCCTCACTTCCTCCCTCTCTTTCTTTTTTGTTTTCTGAGACAGTTTCTCTGCGTAGTCCCGGCTGACCTGGAACTCCCTCCATAGACCAGGCTGGCCTTGAACTCAGGGATCCACCTGCCTCTGCCTCCCTAGTGCTGGGACTAAAGGCGTGTGCCACCACACCCGGCTAGATGTCTGGATTCTTTGTTGAATGTTTTAACCATTCCCTTTCCTTTGGACTCAGTAGTTGACAGTCAGGGCCTCTTGGAGGCTTCATGTCCAGTTTCCTTTCCCATATTTGTGCTGTGCCCTCTCTAGTTTCATTTGTGGAATCTTCTCAGAGAGCATCCTGCATCTGAGGACTCAGTCTCCACTATTAAAAACAGAGGAAAGGTCAAACTGTTTCCTTGTGCCTGTTACTGACCTTTTTTTTTTTTTTTTTTTTTTTTTTTTTTTTTTCTGTTACTGACCTTTTCTTGACACTTTGTTAAACAAAATTCTATAGTGTTTTTCCATCTGTTTATTTTCTATTTATTTATTTATTTATGTGTGTGTGTGTGTGTGTGTGTGTGTGTGTGTGTGTGTATGCATGTCTGCCACGGCACATGTATGGAGCTCAGAGGATGCTTTGTGGGAGTCAGTTTCTTCCTTCTGCCACGTGGGCCTGGACTTCAAACTCAGGTGGTCAGGTTCGGCTGCAGGCACCGTTACCAGTGTTGAGCTATTTTGTTGGTTTGTTTGTTTGATGTGTACATGCTTGCACGCGTGTGCTATAGTGCACATGTAGAGGTCAGAGGACAACTTACGGAGCCAGTTCTCTTCTCTGCCATGTGGGTCAGGGATCAAACTCAAGCCACCAGGCTTTTAGCAAGCGTCTTTTTTTTTGGGGGGGGGGCGCACTCATCATTTTTTTAAAAAAAGATTTATTTATTTATTGTGTATACAGTGCTCTGCCTGCACATATGCCTGCCCACCAAAAGAGGGCATCAGATCACATTATAGATGGTTGTGAGCCACCATGTGGTTGCTGGGAATTGAACTCAAGACCTCTGGAGGAGCAGTCAGTGCTCTCAACCTCTGAGCCATCTTTCCAGCCCCCGTGGCACTCAACCTTTAATTCCAGCAGTAGGGAGGCAGAGGCAGGAGGATCCCTGTGACTTCCAGGACAACCAGAGCTGTGCAGTGAGACCCTTTCTCACACAGCAGCCACCAGCCACCAAACAAGATGCCCTCATTGGGCTTCCGACAGATACATTGGGAGTGTCTGTTTTTGGCTGGAACAACTCGAAGCGGCCTCAGAATGTCACATCCAGACATGTGTGATATCTGTTACTGCCTTGTAGAAGAAGTTGCTCATTGTTGGAAAGGCCCTGCTGTTTGGGGTTGCAGTCCGGATAGCCACTCTGAGGTGGGCGTTAGGTGCAGGACTTCCTCTCCCCAGCAGGGCCTCC
Source organism: Acomys russatus (assembly GCF_903995435.1). Lineage (NCBI taxonomy): Eukaryota > Metazoa > Chordata > Mammalia > Rodentia > Muridae > Acomys > Acomys russatus. Next base: position 39,856,895 of record NC_067168.1, on the reverse strand, counting down.
GGCTCTCTGCCTGACTCCATCTGGAGAGTGTCTTTAAACATAGATGTCCTTAACCACATTTGATACATGACACAGCTCCCTGCTAGCTCTTCCCCTCCCAGCGCCTATAGGATAATTAGGTGCTGTGTTCCCGTTCATATGCTAGGTGCATGCTGCCAAATGCAAAACAAGCATCCTTAAAGTGCCTGGGTTTGACCAATTATGTACACCTATCCTGGAATTCCACCCCCCCCACCCCCCCACCCCCCACTCCCCAAGGGCTATACAGCCTTTGTTCTCCCTGAGTAAATTTAAACTAGTTCCTGGAGTGGTTGATCTCTGTCCTGCTTACAGGCTTGGCCCTGTGCCTCATCCTGTGCTCCCCTGGCCTAGGTGGACTGGTGGGACTGGTGGCCATCTGCTCCCCCTCCCCTGCTCCCTCCCCCCCCCCCCCCCCGGGAAGAGGAGAACCACAGCTATTTATTTTATTTTATTTTTTTATTGCAATGCTGGGGCTTGAACGTAGGGCCTCACACATGCGCCATAAATGTTTAACCCCTGTGTTCCATCCCCAGCCACTTGCTGTAATCTTTGAGCATTTAGTTCAAGTGTTTCCTGCTTCTGATGTAGCAGGCTTTTTGTTTTTGTTTTTGTTTTTGTTTTTCGGGTTTTTTTTTTTTTGTTGTTGTTGTTGTTTTTGTTTTTTTGAGAGAGGGTCTCTCCCTGTTAGCCTTGTCTGTCCTGGACTCACTTTGTAGACCAGGCTGGCCTCGAACTCACAGCGGTCTGCCTGCCTCTGCCTCCCAAGTGCTGGGATTAAAGGCGTGCACCACCACTGCCCGGCTGTAGCAGGGTTTTATATACCTTATTACACATTTTGTTAACAGCAAGGCCCTAAGGACTTCATGGTCCCTACATGCTTCTCCTCCTCAGTCCCGGCTTCTCCCATTGAGAATTTTCACCTCCGTCATATTTTTTTTTTCTGCAACAGTTACTCAAGCATAGGTACTTCCCACATATTTTGTGGGCTTGCTTTAGCTAGGCATTATCATGTCTTACACTCTCTTCCAGTTTCCATCTTTGTTTCCATTTTGCATATTCAAATTTGTCCATAGGACTTACATTCGTTATCCTGGATTGGGGGTGTGGCTCGGATGACCAAGTGTTTAAGTGGCGCGCACAAGGCCCTGGGTTCAGTTCCCGGCTCTGCATTATCTAGTCATGGTGGAGCACGCCGGTCATCCCAGCGCTGGGGAATCACAAGGCAGCGCCAGGAGGATCAGGAGTTCAAGGTCATCCTCGGCTTCATGGGAGTCTGAAGCCAGCCTGTCTCAGTTTTTGCCCTAGCAACTTGACGGTTAATTTGTTGGTGATGCCGTTGTCGTTGTGGTGGGGATCACTCCTCATGTGTGCCAGGCGAGCCCTCTGCCATTGAGCTCGACTGCCAACCTCCGGCTTTAACTGTTTGAAAAGTGATTCTGCTCACTACAGAAGAGGTATAGCCTCTCGGCAGTGCAAAGTCGCTGTTCATATTCATTTTTTTTGAGACAGGGTTTCTCTGTGTAGCCCTGGCTGTCCTGGACTCACTTTGTAGACCAGGCTGGCCTCGAACTCACAGCAATCCACTGCCTCTGCCTCCCAAGTGCTGGGATTAAAGGCGTGCGCCACCACGCCCGGCTATTCATATTAATTTATATTAACATTCTTCCATCACTAAAACATTTTGAATTATATTTTAGTGTTTTGGGGGGACAGGGTTTCTCTGTGTAGACCTGGCTGTCCTAGACTCCCTTTGTAGACCAAGCTGGCCTTGGACCCACAGATCTGCCCGCCTCTGCTTCCCGAGTGCTGGCATGAAAGGTGTGTTCCACCACCACCACCAGGCAATTTTTTTTTTTAAATTTTTATTTATTTATTTATTTTATTTAACTTTTATCTATGTACATTGGTGTGAGGGTGTCAGATCTTGGAGTTACAGACAGTTGTGAGCTGCCATGTGGGTGCTGGGAATTGAACCCGGGTCCTTCAGAAGAACAAGCAGTGCTCTTAACCACTGAGCCACCTCTCCATCCCTACCAGGCAATTTTTAAATTTTTATTTTTATGGGTACTTTGCTTGCATGAATGCTCTAGAAGCCAAACGAGAGTGTTAGGATCCCCAGAAACTGGGGTTATAGGTGGTTGCGAGCCACCATGTGGTGCTGGCAACTGAGCCTGGGTTCTCTGGCAGAACAGCTAGGGCTTTCCCCATTGAGCTGTCTTTCCAGCCACAAGTTCTTTATTTTAAATGTTGCAGAGCTAGACTGAAGATAGTAATGGGGCTGGGGCTGGGGCTGGGGCTGGGGCTGGGGCTGGGGCTGGCCAGTGGTAGAGCACTTGCCTAGAGTGCATGAGGCCTTGATTTCCAAGGTGGGGGGGAGGGTGGGGCTGTTCTGAGAATTTATATTTGTTTTTCAGATCATTATATAGAAGTTCTGGAGTGCAAGATTCAATGTGAGGAGACCCTCACTCCTGTCATAGGAGGCTATCCTGTGGAAAAATTCGTGGCTACCATGTACCACTATTTGCAGTTTGCTTACTATAAGCGTAAGTGTTCCCGCGCAGGATCTTCAATGAGATCCTAACACTCCCCTGCTTACCCTGTGGTGGCTGAGAAGGGACACTGAGGCCAACGTTCATGCTATGCACGGAGAGGCCTGTGGTCCCTTGATTCAAGCAGAGACCCTGAGCTTGAGCTCTGGGTTTTTCTCGCTGTTCCCTGGGAAATTTTTGCCTTCCCGGGATGTCGGTAAATAGTGTAAGTAGAAATTGGTGCCTCCACCAGCCACATTGCGTGCAGGAAGTTTTAAGGTTGTCGTTATTGAAAACAGCCACTAGGTGGCGCAGTTGACTCATCTTCAGCTGGGTCATTCCTGCCAACCGGAGTCTTGTTATGTAAGTGTCTTTGGTTTATAGGTTAGAAGTGGCTGTGGAAGGTGCCAGAATAAATAAATACCTTGGGGCTTGTGTCTCATTTCTTCTATGCCTGACTCCCCGCTCTGATTTCCCGTGTTAATGGTGACGTAGGGAGTGCAGTTCTAAACAGGGAACCTGTCCCCAGAAGATAGCAGGACAAAGTAACCTTTGGCGCTTCTAATCTTGAGTCCTACCATGATTTATCTTGTTGGTCTCGGTAGTGTGGAGTCCTTATTTATGTAATTTATTTATTTGTTTATTTATGTACTTAGAAACTGAGTCTCACGTAGCCCAGGTTGGCCTCAAACTCACTGTTATAGCCAAGGATGACCTTGAATAGCAATCCTCCTGCCTCCACCTCCCAAATGCTGGCAGTGTGTCATCGCTTATTAGTTTATTATTATATTGTTTATTGTATGTTATATTGTCATATATAATAATAATATAATATAATTTATTATTATATATCATATTGTTTGTTATTATTATATTTGTTTGTATTAGTATATTAGCTTATATACTAATATGGTTCATGAAGAGCTGGGGATTGGATCCATGGCTTTATGTCTGCTCAGCAAGTACTTTACTAACTGAGCTACGTCCCCAGACCTTCTTTCTGTCTTCCAAGTTTGGTTTGGTTAGAGGAGGGCCCACCTCCTCTGGGGATTGTGGTCCTAGCCCAATGGGCCTCAGGAGCTACAGCTTCCAGCAGGAAGCCTGCGGGTAGGCAGCTTCTGTCCTCGCCGGTGTCAGTGTGGCCCAGGCCTTGAGACCCATCACCACCTCCTGTGACTGGCTCCAACTGTCTGGAGCCAGCCGAGTCAGCACAGACCGAGAGGGTGGTCCTTTGGGTGGCCATGGGACTTAGACTGTGCCTGGGCCACTGTCTGAGGCCAGGGGCTTTCTAGAGCAGGGGGTGGAGGAAAAGCGCAGTCTTTTCCTGGAGGGAGGGAAGGCTTCTGGCTCCCCTGGGTGTGGCCAACAGGGAGCTGCAGGGCGTGGCTTGCTCACTTGCTCCTCTCTGCTCCCAGTGAGCGATCTGAAGAACGCGGCCCCCTGTGCCGTCAGCTACCTGCTCTTCGACCAGAACGACAAGGTCATGCAGCGGAACCTGGTCTACTATCAGTTCCACAGGGACAAGTGGGGCCTCTCAGATGAGCACTTCCAGCCCAGGCCGGTGAGTGCCCCACACTGGGTCCCCTGTCCCCGCCACCAGGGGGTTGCTTCTGCCCTTCAGAGAGAAAGAATGGACTCTGAAGGGAAGGGATGCCACTGCTTCTGGTTTCCCCCTGCCCCTATTGAATCAGGCCCTGACTCTGTGGCCCCAGCTGACCCTGAAGTCACTGTGTAGACCAGGCTGGGTTTGAACTTGCAGAGAACCGCTTGCCTGTGCCTCCTGAATGCTGGGACCGTAGGCATATGCCATCCCACCTTTATTGTTTTAAAATTATCTGTATTATTAGTAGGCCCGGCTATCAATCAATTAAGACACTGACACTTGTTATATTTTAAAATAGCCTTAGTTAACCTGGGCCAGGGCAGACATTAATCCTCTAAACTACTTCCCATAGTGGGGCAGGTATCAATCCCATGCCATCTGTTTCTACCAATTTCTATCAAGCTACCTCTCATCCATAATCCCAAATAGTTGCTAATGTTTTTCATCTGGGCCAAATCTCCATCCATGCCGGCCATGTGCTTCTCTTCCAGCTAAGTAATTAGCATCAAAATACATCAGACCATACCCCAACGCACCCTGTTTAATTTCTTCCTTATGTTTTCACCTAGTGTGTGTGTGTGTGTGTGTGTGTGTGTATGTGTGCGCGCGCGCCTGCACATGCAACAATATACACGTGGGGTCTGAGGACATTTGTGAGAATCAGCTCTCTCCTTTTTACCATGTGGGTCCCAGAGATTGAGCCCAAGTCGTCAGGCTTGGTGCCAAGCACCTTTACCCAGCGAGCCATTCTCCAGGGCCTGCCACTCTTTAATTCCTTCTTCGAGTCCATACATTTACTTATGCACCCAGCCTGCATTTATTATTATTATTATTATTTTTTTTTTTTTACAAAAATAGGATTCTGCTTCACCTGCCATTTTTGTCATTTTCTTTGTGTCCTCCTCACCTCCCTTCTTATGGTGTTTGAAGCCAGGAACATGCAGTCAAGTGCTCCACCAATGAGCTATCTCCAGCCCTTGGTCTTGAGAGATATGATTTTGCTATCTAGCCCAGGCTGGTCTTAAATTTGCAATACTCCTGCCTCTGTCTCCCAAGTTATAGACTTTTATGAATAAACATTAGTTAATTCTTTTTTTAAAAAGAGATTTATTTATTTATTATGTATGCAGTACTCTGCCTGCTTGTACCCCTGCAGGCCAGAAGAGGGCATCAGATCACATTGTAAATGGTTGTGAGCCACCATGTGGTTGCTGGGAATTGAACTTAGGACCTTTGGAAGAACAGACAGTGCTCTTAGCTGCTGAGCCATCTCTCCAGCCCCCAGTTAATTCTTTTGGCAGATAAATTTGAGGCTTTGCACCTATTGTCAAGGGCGACTTTCAAAAATCTTTGCTGCTGTTGGGCATAGTGGCCCGTAACTGTCATTCTAGCCGTCTGCATGCAGATAGAAGAGGACTGTCAGTAAATGTGTATAAAAGCAACTTTTGGGCTGGAGAGATGGCTCAGTGGTTAAGAGCGCCGCCTGCTCTTCCAAAGGTCTTGAGTTCAATTCCTAGTAACCACATGGTGGCTCATAACCATCTGTAATGTGATATGGCACCCTCTTCTGGCTTGCAGGAGTACATGCAAGCAGAGCACTGTATACATAATAAATAAATAAATAAATAAAAAAATAAATAAAATTTTTTAAAAAGCAACTTTTATTCTACTGTCTCAGTTGTTGTCTGGGAGGCGTACTACCTCCTTCTGCTAACCGAGGCCTAGTCCTGGAAGCTTCTAGCCTCCATACAATCTAACCTAGGCCTAGAATGTTTTCAGCCTCTGAGACTTTCTGCTTAATGAGCTCACCCTTACTTGTTCTTTCTGAGCTCTGGGCTGGCTGGTTCAACTCAGCTGTTCTGGCTCAAACTCTTCTCCCAGCTGACTTACTTAATCTGGCTTCTCTCTCTGTCTGGAGTTGCTCTGCTCGGCCTCAAGCTAACTCAGCAATCTGCTCTAATCCTCTGGATGCTTCTCATTTTCTGGCTCATTCTGTCTTCACCTGAGTTCTCTCTCTGCAACCCATCTCTCTATCACTGTCCTGGTAAAACTGCCCCCTATCTCTGAAAAACTGCCTCTTAAGTAGCTTCCCTTTCCTCTCTCCTCTCCTGAGAGGTGGGCGTATCCTATTTAGTCAAATTTCCTCTGATTTGTCATCTTTTCTGCCACTCAATTAGACATCATTTTCAAACATGGGTGCATCCGTCTACAAACTAACTTTACCTTTGTTTGGGATTAAAGGCATATACCACCATGCCTGGATCTAAACTTTTCTTTACCTGAAACTTGCTCTATACCAGGCTGGCCTTGAACTCAGATCTGTTTGCGTCTGTCTCCTGAATTAAAGGCATGTTTGTATTCCAGCCGGTCACACAGTGTGGGTGTGATCTCTTCCCAGAACTCCTATGCTCTGAATTAACACTCTTCCCCAAGTGTGAGTCTAACCTGGGCTATAGAACAAATCCCTTGTCCCAATAAAACAGAAACCCAGATTGTTTTTGTATTTTCTTCAGGATTTTGTGTATGCTGTCCTAGGTTTTCATAAATAAATCTTCTATATCTCAATTCCTTGCTAAAACACACATGTACACACTTACTTAGTTGCTACCTTTTTTTTTTTTTTTTTTTTAAATGCTATGAGGATAAAACACAGGACTTTGTGCATACTTAGTCTAAGTGTTCTTCCACTAAGCTACACTCCCAGTGGTTTTGTTTTGTTTTTGTTTTGAGACAGGGTCTCATATAGCCCAGGCTGGCCTTGAACTTGGTATGAAGAATGACCTTGAGCTTTTCCTGCGTCCACCTTCCTAGGTCCAGGATTACAGGCAGGCACTACCACACCTTGGCTGATGCTATGTTGGGGATGGGTCCTGGGGCTTCAAGCATGCCAAGCCAGCTTGATAGCAACTAAGCTATAGCCCAGAACCTTCCTTCCCCTTTTAAGAACCATGGCGTTGTTTGTGTGTCTAGAATTCACCTTTGTGTCTGCGCAGTTCAGTGGCTGCTGGGCACATTCACAATTGCACAACCGTTTCCGTTCTACACTTGTGAACACGTTCGTGCCTTGAGTGAAATCCGGCATGCCGTGCCAACTTGCTGCTGGCGCCCAGTCTGTTCATCTGACTGCCCCCTCTGTGTCCGAACAGGAAGCAGTTCAGTTCTTTAACGTGACTACGCTCCAGAAAGAACTGTACAACTTTGCTGAGGAACACCTAATGGATGACGATGAGGTAAGCTCTCGTGCTCTGCACACGTCTGCCAGAGAGAAAACATGACTCATGTCTTTGCCAGAGTCACTTGAAGGCTGGGCCCTCGAGAAGACAGCTGCTGTGGGCTTTTTGTTTGTTTGGTTTTTGTTTTTGTTTTTCGAGACAAGGTTTCTCTGTGTAGCCTTGGCTGTCCTAGACTCACTTTGTAGACCAGGCTGGCCTCGAACTCACAGTGATCCACCTGCCTCTGCCTCCTGAGTGCTGGGATTAAAGGCGTGTGCTACCATGCTTGACTTTGCTGTGGGGGTTTTAATGAAAGCAAGTGCTCTGGTGTGGAAAAGTCCAGCTTTCTAGAAAGCCCAGGCTGGACCAACGTATGCGTGTGCGTGAATGCATGCGTGCGTTCATATGTGTGTAATATGGGTTCAGGCCACTTGTCACTGTGCAGAAGGAGTCAGTTTCCTCTTTCCCCCTCTTTGTGGGTCGCAGGGATTGAATTCAGGCCACCAGACTTGCAGGGCAACCACTTTTGCCCACGGAACCATCTCGCTGTCCCCTCTGCCTTATTTTCTGACTCAGAGTCTCTTGCAGAACCCTGAGTCTATTCTTCGGGCCAGACTGCCTGGGCAGCAAGCTCCCAGGGTCCTCCTCCCCAGTGTTAAGGTGACAGACATGTGCTATTGTGCCTTGGTGGTGTGTGCATGCATCCTAGAAATCAGAACTTAGGTCATTAAGCTCAAGCGGCAGGTAGTTTACCCACAGGGCTGTCTCCCCAGCTCCCACTCCTGCCTTCCCCCCCCCCTTCCCCCGGAGACAAGGTCTTGCCACATAGCACAGGCTAACCTTGAACTGCTCTTTTTCCTGCTTGAGTCCAAAGTGATAGAACTATAGGTTCTATCCATGCCATGTTTTTGTTTTGTTTACATTTACTTACATGTGTGGGGGAGATAGAAGGATGCTCCATGTGAAGCCTTTCAGGGAGGTGGCTGGACCACATACTTGACACCCCTTATCTGATGGGTGGCAGGTTGCTTGATGCTGAGGTCACGTGGGGTAGAAGATGAGGTTCCCTTTCTTTCTTTCTTTATTATTATTATTATTATTATTATTATTATTATTATTATTATTATTGATTTTTCTTTCTTTCTTTCTTTTTTTTTCTCCTTTTTTTTTTTTTTTCCGAGACAGGGTTTCTCTGTGTAGCCTTGGCTGTCCTAGACTCTCTTTGTAGACCAGGCTGGGCTCGAACTCACAGTGATCTACCTGCCTCTGCCTCCCGAGTGCTGGGATTAAAGGAGTGTACCACCTCGCCTGACTTTTTTTGTTTTTTCAAGATAGAGTTTCTCTGTGTAGCTTTGGCTGTCCTAGACTCCCTTTGTAGACCAGGCTGGCCTCGAACTAACAAAGATCCGTCTACCTCTGCCTTCTGAGTGCTGGGATTACAGGTGTGCACCACCACACCCGGTTTAGGTTTCGTTTCTAAGGAGAGAGAAATTAGGTCATCCGGGTGTCAAGCCAGTCAGGGAGCTTGTTTTGGACCCGAGAAGGCAGCCAATGGTGGCTTCTTGGAAACTCTCTGCGCATCTCTGATGCCTTTTGTGTCCTGCGGCCAGCCTAACTGAGGTGTCCACTGTCTCTTACAGGGAGAGGTTGTGGAATTTGTGGATGACCTGTTGGAGATGGAAGAGTCCGGCTAGTCCAGAGCAACAACAGAGACGTCTCTTCTTCCGTGTTCCTTTTGCCTCCAGTGCCTGGGCTGTCAATACCTCAAAGCGTTCCCTTTGTAAAGTGAAATGGAAGCCACTGTCTCGCTTACTACACGGAACCAGGGCCAAGTCTGCCTTCCCGGTGTTCACACCTGTCTACCCACATGCCTTCTCTGTATGCATACCTGTCTTCATGGTTACATGTCTTCCCAGCCATCTTCTGCTTGTTCATTCACACCTGCCTTCCCATTCACACCTGCCTTCCCATTCACACCTGCCTTCCCATTCACACCTGCCTTCCCATTCACACCTGCCTTCCCATCAACCCGGCTGTCCTCCCCATGTCCACATTTGTCTTTCTTCTGTGGTCTGTTTTGTCTTGTTTTTTTTTTAATCCCTGAAGAAAATCAGTATTATTCCTTAAGTAAGAAAAACACTAAGAGATAATAAATATATTTGAAGAATTCCTTTGGTCTCTCTGCCCCTCCAGACTCTCGTCTCCTTCTTGTCACTCGTTAGAGACGGAAGGTGGCAGACGACGAAGGCTGACCTCGTAGCCTCAGGATGCTCTGCCTGGGCTGCCCTGAGCCACCCCTTGCACCTACTGCGAAACGGATCGAGTAGATGCGCACAACACCCAAAGGTGGCCTGTGCTCACCTTTAAGTCATCAAATACATCAGGGGCAACAATCTCACTTGAGGACCATGCTCGATTATAAGTCTCAGAGTTGGAAATGGACGCAGGCCAGGGCCAGGGTCTAGTTTTATTTATTCTCCTGAGGGTTGTTGAGCTCCTGTTCCACGTTAGCGTCTGACTGGCAGTGGAGGTCCCTGGCAGAATAACCAGAGGGAAAGAAAGACCTGCTTGTGTTGGTTCCTGGTCTGGTAGCTGTGACAAAATACTCTCTCCTGGTCTGAAAAAGGAGAAAGTGACCTGGGTACCCTGCTTCCTAAGCTGACTGAATGTGACCAGCTCTCCCCTCCCCTCCCCCCACTCCCGCTACTGTGACTTTTCCCCCCACGGCAGAATGTATCTTCCTGAACTGTAAGCTGAAATAAACCCGCCCTCCCCTACATTGTTTCTTGTGAGGCATATGGCCGCAGCCAACAGGGAAGTGACTAATGGTACCAGTGGGCGGGGAAGGGAGATCTGGCCCAGAGCTGGTGGCCAGAGAAGCTCGGGCTGCAAATAAAATTGGAATCTTCAGAGGGTGGAGCCCAAGGCAGGGATCTGAAGGCAGGTGGTTTTTCTTCTTACTCTATGTGGATGTATGTGTGGACCTGTGCACGCCACGGCAAGCATGTAAAGGTCAAAGGGCAATCTTGGGTGTAGTCCTCAGTGCCCAGTGCTATGTAGTCTAGGTTAGCTGGTCCAGGATTCTTCTGCCTCTGCCCTCTTTCTCCCTGTAGGAGTGCCAGGGTCACAGACATGACTGTGGGCTTGAACTCAGGACACTGACGATCCCCTAGCCCCACAGATGATTTCTTACAGGGCGCTCTTAAGGAGGCCACTTTCAGCCTCTTGTTGCAAACTTTTAATAGCTAGTGACTTCTGCAGAGGAGGGCTCTCCCAAGGAGAAGCCACAGGTCTGCCATAGCCAGTGTGCCTGGGGTTGTGGGGTTCATGAGGAACTGCGAAATCCACTCACTGGTGAGTCTCCAGCATGTCAGTAGCATGCAAAGCCATCAGGTGTCCTCATCCTCTTGCTCCTAAGAGCTTGTCTTCTTTCCCCTGCTCCTGCGTCCCCACAGGGAGCTCTCATCCAGGGTACATAGCCCAACCCAGGCCCCCACCCCTTCTCTCTTAGGCTGAGCTACCCCATGGAGGCAGTGTTTGTATCCCCAGGGGACTATTTGGGAAAGGGGTAGGTGTCACTCTGAAATACAGATGACCCCTTCATCCTTACAGTTCAGTCCCCTCCTCTCAATGACCAGTGACTTCCAGGTAGGAGGACAAATGGGCCCTAGTTAGTAGTAACCGCCAGCTTTACACAGGGTCACCTGGAAAGGAGTCTCAATTGAGCAATTGTCTTGATTAAGTTGGGCTGTGGAAGATTGTCTTTTTTTTTTTTTTTTAAGATTCATTTACTTTTATGTGTCTGAGTGTTTTGCCTCCATGTGTGTTTGTGCGCAGTGGGCATACCTGGTACCTGAGGAGGCCCAGGATCCCCTGGAACTGGAATTACAGACAGTTCTGAGCCACCATTTGGGTGCTGGGAGTAGAAACTTGGTCCTCTGAAAAAGCAGCCAGTGCTCTTGACAGCTGAGCCATCTTTTCGGCCCTGAAAAATTGCCGTTGTGATTATTTTAACTGATGCAGGTGGAGCCATCCCTTAGGCAGGTGGTCCTGGGCTGGGTAAGAAAGCTAATCCAGCAGATCCAGTGGGTGAGCCAGCAAGCTGCACTTCTCAGCGAGTACTGCCTTCCAGGCTCTCATTTGGTTTCCCACCCTGACTTCCATCAAGGATAGGCCGTAACCTGTAAGTCGAAATAACCTTTTCCTTCTGTTAAGTTTTGCTTGACCCAAGTGTTTTATCACAGCAACAGAAAGGAAACTAGTGCTGGGCGTGGTGGTGCATGCTTTTAATCCCAGCACTCGGGAGGCAGAGACAGGTGAATGGAGGCCAGCCTGGTCTACAGAGTGAGTCCAGGACAGCCAGGGCTGTTACACAGAGAAACCTTGTCTTGTGGGGGAGGGGGGGAAGGAAAGAAAGAAAGAAACGAAGGAAGGAAGGAAGGAGGGAAGGAAGGAAAGAAGGAAGGGAAACTAGAACATCATAGACCACAGAAGGGTGCATTCTTCTTCTGGCCTTGCCCCACCCACCAGAGACACTTTATGCAGAGAACTGGGCAGGGCCGACATACAGCAGGGTACAGAACTGCAGAGAACCTGGTGGTTGTTGACTTTGCCTTAAGGCTGTAGTTTTCTTTTCAGCCATGTGATAAAGGTGACCCTTGCAGGTGTTCACACATCTCTGAGGCCCTTAAAGTGGCCACCTGGTCCTTGTCCTTGGAGTCAGGGTAAGCAGCAAATGATACGGTTAGTAGGGTCGGGTCAGGGCCTTTAGAGTTGCTGGTTTCTCATTCCAACAGTGTGTTCCATAGTCACAATGTGGTGTTGAGGGTGACAATACTGTGATTTGAATTGCTAAATCTGGTTTGTTTATTTGAGGCAGGGTATCACTATGTACCTCAGGCTGGCTTGGAACTTGCTGGTGTTGTGGTCATCTTGACTTAGTGTTCTGAATGCTGAGATGACAGGCACGCACAACCAGATCCAGTGACATTTTTTTTTTTTTATTTCAAAGGAAACCAAATCTTCTCTCTTAAGGAACAAGCTCACTTTTATTATTATTATTTTTTTTTTAAATATTTTTTTATTATGTATACAGTATGCATCAGATCTCATTATAGATGGTTATGAGCCACCATATGGTTGCTGGGAATTGAACTCAGGACCTCTGGAAGAGCAGTCAGTGCTCTTAATCTGCTGAACCATCTTTCCAGCCCCCTCACTTTTATTTTTTATCTACCACACAATCACTCAGTGGCTTCAGCCAACGTCTTCCTGCCTGTTTCTTGGAAGAGCCTAGACAGCCTCTGCATTCCATAGGGTCAGCGTCAGCTTGGTCTAATTTTGAAAAAAAAAAATTTTTTTTTTCTTGTAAAGTGTGCAATTTAAGTTAATGAGAGTTTTCATGTCTGCTCTGAGATGCCTTATTTATCCTCTGTCCCATCAGCATGGAGCAATGGCTGTCCTGAAGTGACCGACTCCAATCACAGTGGTGCATATATCTGTCCAACTCCAGGAACCTCCAGCAGTCTAAGTGCCATGCCCTTCCTAAGGGCCACCACTTGTGGTCACTCAGAGTCAGCAGGTAGTCTGATGTTCTTTTTTGAGATGTAGAGTCGACTCCCTTTATAGCCCAGGCTGGTTTTGGACTCAAGACATCCCTTTTTAAGCCTCCTAGGTGTTAGGATGATGGGTGTGAGCCCCACACCAGTCTTAGACTTGATTTCCAAAGAGGAGAAACGCCATAAAAAGTTAGTGTACGGGCTGGAGAGATGGCTCAGAGGTTAGAGCACTGACTGCTCTTCCAGAGGTCCTGAGTTCAATTCCCAGCAACCACAAGATGGCGCATAGCCATCTATAATGGGATCTGATGCCCTCTTCTGGCCTGCAGGTGTACATGCAGGCAGAGCACTGTATACATAATAATAAATAAATAAGTCTTAAAAGAAAAGTTAGTGTACACACACGCATGTAAGGTTGACCACCAACAACATTACTACTTTGTTGCTGTTTTGAGACAGTCTCACTATGTAGCCCTGCCTACTCCAGGACTTGTCACATGGACCAGACTGGCCTCAAAGTCACAGAGATCCACCTGTCTCTGCCTCCAGGGTGCTGGGATTAAAGGTGCGAGCCAACACACCTTGTGTAAAAGAAACTTTTATTCGCCTGCTTCAGTTGTCTCAGAAGATTATTGGCTCTGTCTGCTTACCTAGGCCTGGTCCTGGAAGCTTCTAGTACAATCTAACCTAGGCCTAGAATGTTTTTAGCCTCTGAGACTTACTGCTGAGTAAGCTCACCCTTTTTTGTTCTTACTGAGCTCTGGGCAGGCATGTTTAACTGAGCTGTTCCGGTTCAAATTCTTCTCCCAGCTGACATACTCAGTGCGGCTTCTCTCAGCCCCTGAAGTGCTCTGCTTGCTTTCAAACTAAGTCCAGCAATCTGCTCTAATCTCCTGGCTCCTTCTCAGTCTCTGGCTCCTTGTGCCTTCACCTGTGGCTAGCTTGCTCTCTCATTGCAGCCTGTCTATTACTGTCCTGGTGAAACTGCCTCCTCCCTCTCTCTGTGTTGCCCCCTTAAGTAGCTTTTCTTTCCTCTCTGTTCTCGTGACAGTTGGCATATCCTATTCTGTTAAATCTTTCTCTGATTCTGTCACTTTTTCTGCCACTCAAACATGGGTGCTTCCTTCTACAAACTAACTTTACCTTTGTTGTTTCGAATTAAAGGCATGTACCACCACACCTGGACCTAAGCTTTTCTTTCCCTGAAACTTTGCTGTATACCAGGCTGGCCTTGAACTCAGACCTGCTTGCCTCTGCCTTCTCGATTAAAGGCGTGTCTCTATTCCCAACTGGATCACACAAACCTAGAAGGTCTTTGGATGTGATCTCTTGCTAGAGCAGCCATGTTCTGAATTAAAATTCCTTTACACACCTGACTATTTCTCCTTTTTCCTTCTCTCTCTCTCTCTCTTTCTTTCTTCCTCTTTCTGTTTTCTTCTTTTGAAACTGAGTCTCATAAAGCTCAGGCTAACCTCAGACTTTCTCTTTCTCCCTCTCTTTCTCATGTGCATTGGTGTTTTTGCCAGCATATATGTCTGTATGTGAGAATATCAGATCTTGGGGTTATAGACAGTTATGAGCTGCCATATGGGTGCTGGGAATTGAACTTGGGAGAGCAGTCAGTGCTCTTAACTACTGAGCCATCTCTCCAGCCCATAATCTCAGACTTCTTAAGTAGCTGAAGATGACCTTGAACTCCTGATCCTCCTGACTTTCACCTGCCAAGTACTGGGATTACAGGTGTGAGTCATCATTCTTGGAGTAAAAGGAACTTTGGAATGGTTGGCAGGAGAGGTTGTGGTGAGGGGCAGTAACGGGGATTGCACCTAGGGCCTTGTGTATGCTAGGCAAACACTCAACCAGTGAGCTGTGTCCCCAGACCAGACTACTAGGTTCAGTACCAGAGTGTCTTTGAGTTAAAGGCATTTTGATGGCCACTGACTGGGTTCCACTCAGCTCTGGATCCAGGAGAGCTGCTGGGAGTGTTCCCCATAGAGGCCGCCTTAGGAAGGAAATGGGAGCTCTTAGGAGCCCTTCTTAAGAGAATTTTAAGCACAAAAATTTTATTGAACCTAACCCTGTGGCAAACAGAAAAAGATCTGTTAGGTTGTCAGTGGGCAAAGGTTTATTATAGCCACTGGGGGAATAAACAGTGGCTGGTTTCTGCCAACCTTTATGGAAATAACTTCTTCTTCTTCTTTTTTTTTTTTTTTTTTTTTTTTAACGTTTTAAATGTGAGCTGCAAACCAAAGCTACTTTGGTTTTAAATAGAAAAAAAAAATTCAATACTTAAACTGTGGGGAGAAGATGGATCAGTGCCAGAGAAAACATTCTCATTTAATAGTGTTTGAACATGGGATGGCAACGCAGTTTGTAGCGAGGCTGTGAGGAGGAACCACAGCTAATCGTTCATTGCAGCTGTCTGAACTCTTGATCATCTGCCATTCCCCCAAACAGCGCCTTCTTTTTTCTGGTGACTCCAGACTTGAATGACCTAGTGTGGAGAGGAGAAACTATGTGCTTGGAGGGAGGGTGTGTGTGTGTGTCGGGGGGGGGGGGGGGGGACCGGTAAGTGAGCCTCAGTTAAAGGGTTTATGTATTGCCCTTCCTGGCTGCAGCCAGCACCAGTCCCCACGTCTGTCTTTGTAGCATGCTCCTGCAAGAACAGACACTGGGGCAGCTCAGGTTTGCACGGGCTGACCCACTCCAACCCCAGCCAGGATGGCAATGTCGTACGAGTGCTTTTGAAAAAAAAAAAAAAAAATCTCTCCTGGTGGTGCCTAGACAGCTTTGTCACAGTGCCTCAGCCCATCCACCACAGATCCCTGGCTTGAGCTTCTTGTGGCTTCGTGTCAGTTTCTTCTTGGGGGCTGGTCCGCAAAATATCAGTGCCTCAGTTTACACGGTGACAATAGCCTTAAGTTGTGGTGGTTGATACCTGCAGACAGGAGCCTGAGCAAGGAGCATCAGGAGTTCAAGGCCAACATAGTGAGTTCTAGGCCAGCCGGGGCGAAATAGAAGCATTGTATCTTGGAAACAAAAACAACAAAGGGAGGGTTTGGGAGAGAGTTCGGTTGGCACAGTGCTTGCCATGCAAGAATGGGGACCCAAGTTCGATGGCCAGCAGTGTGTGAGGAAAAACAACAACAAAACAACAACCAGATGTAGTGGTATGTGGTTTTAATCCCAGCACTGGGGAGGTAGAAGCAGGGCCAACTGTGGGATTTGTTGTCTAACCAGCCTGCCTAGGTCCCAGTGGAAGACCCTGTCTCAAAAACACAGCTCCTCAGGGATGACACTTAAGGTTGACCTACCCCCTCCCTGCACCCTCCCCCCCACGTACTTATGTGTACACATACAGCGGGATTAGTAAATGTGGCTAGTGAATCCAAAACAGAGTTTTATTTTTCATGAAGACGGAGAGCAACAGCCCAACTGTTATTTCTGGCCCTACCTACCTCTTGTGTTAGGGTGGTTTGTTCAGTCTCTGTCTTGGAGGAAATTAGAATTTGGAAAATAGTTGGGGAAAGGTGCTTTTTTTTTTTTTTTTTTTTTTTTAAAGCTGCTTTTAAGTGTTTTCTTTTGGTAATTTCTCACTATTTCTCTTCCATCCACTGGGCTCGGGGATTTTAGCCAAGCGCAGCCATTCCAGGGCACTGCTGCAGTGGATTCTGTTCGCCCCAGACTGTGAGATTTCTGACAGTCACCTTCCAAGGCAAAGTCGTCACAGCAGGACCCCTGCCTCTCCAGAAGTTGGCTTCTAGAGGCCTGGGCTGGCCAGGACTGGGGGAGGCAGGAGAAGCCCTTTCCTCTCCCTGGGGAGACTTCCAGAGGGTCTCAGAAGGGAAAAACATTTACAGTCTATTTCAAACAAGGACCCAGAGCATTTTTGGATGTGCATTCCGATGGCAACTGTTTCATGTATGTCACTAAAGGGCAGAGGTGGGGACAGAAATGAAAGGAACTAGCAGAAAGAACAAGGAATTAGCCAGTCCTGAAATAAGGGACACGTGGCTGTAATCCTAGCTCACTGGAAGGTGGGAACAGGGGGATTGCAGTTTGAGTTAGCCTTGAGCTATGTGGCAAGACCTTATCTCAGAACCGAACCAAACAACAACAATCAAAAAACCATCCCTGCATCTACTAAGTCGATTGTGGGTTCCGTGCAGAGTCTCTGTGTGTGCTTTATTACATATTATTATCATGTGTCCTTAGAATGAGGCCACATTGAAAATGGTATACACAAGCCAGGCGTGGTGGCACACACCTGTAATCCCAGCACTCAGGAGGCAGAGGCAGGTGGATCGCTGTGAGTTCAAGGCCAGCCTGGTCTACACTGGTCTTCAAAGAAATTCTAGGACAGCCAAGGCTCCACAGAGAAACCCTGTCTTGAGAAAAGAAAGATCTCACAGGATGAGTTTGAAGTGTTGCTTTTATTTCTATTTCATCAACAGTTTGAGAAACATTCATTTAGTCTCTTTTTAAAAAAATATTTTTTTTTTTTTTTTTTTTTTTTTTTCCAAAACAGGACTTCTCTGTGTAGTAGCCTTGGCTGTCCTGGAACTCTTCTCTGTAGACCAGGCTGGCCACAAATTCACAGAGAGCCGCCTGCCTCTGCCTCCTGAGTGCTGGGCTTACAGGCGTGTGCCACCACCTGGTCCTGTTAGTCTCCTTTTAAAGATCTGACAGAATTCAGTGGTGAATCTGTCTGCTCCTGGGCTACCCCTTACTAGGAAACACTTTATTGTCCATTACTCCCCTTGCTCACTATAGAGAAGAGTTGTTTATAACTTTTTAATTTAACTTTGGTTGGTCATATCTGTCTAGGAAGTTATTCATTTCCTCTTGATTTCTCAGCATTTTGGGATATGGATTTTCAAAGCATTCCATAAACAGTCCCCGGGGTCTGGTTGCTATCTACTGTAGTCTCCCTCTTTCCGTCTCTTAAATTTAGGGTTCCTCTTTCCTTTGCCTCCTTTTGCTTAGAATTTGTGAAACTCACTATGTTTTGAAACAACCGACTCTTTGACTCCGTGTTGCTCCTTCCGTCTCATTGGCTTCTGCCCTCATCTTTCTTAGGTCCGTCTGCCGATTTGGAGTTTGGCTTATTCATGGAAAAATATTGACGTGCAACTCATTAGGTTATTTATTTTGGACTTCTTTGATTTTGAAATTTTGTTTTTACTCTTATTTATGTGTAGAGGTGGCTGTGGGTGTGTGGGTGGGTGTCTGAGGAGGCCGCAGGAAGGTGTTGGGTTCCATGGAGCTGGAGTTAGAGGCAGTTGTGAGGGGCCAGTGCGGGTGCTGGCAACCAGACTGCCGTCTTTGCGAGAGCACCGAATGCTTTTAACAGCCGAGCCATCTCTCCAGCTCCCTCTTTGATTTAAAACAACAACAAAATTATTTTAAAAGGACTATTTTATTTTCTCTGTGTCTAGGTGTTTTGCCTGTATGTCTGTCTGTGTAGGCCAGAATACAGTGTCAGGTGCCCTGGAACTGGAGTTTCAGAAGGTCCTGTGCTGCTTTGGATGCTGGGAACTGAACCTATGTGCACTGAACCAGCCAGCAGCAAATGCTCTTAACCACAGAGATAGCTCCCCAGCCCTGATTAAAAAGTTTGGTTTGTTTTTTTTTAGGTTTACTTATTTTATGGGTGAGTGTTTTGCATGCAGGTATGTCTGTGAACCATGTGTCCATGCGTCTGTTGCCCACAGAGGTCAGAAGAGGGTGTCCGATCTCCTGGAACTGAGTTATAGATGGCTGTGTGCTGCTTTGCGGTACTTGGAATCACCCTGCGGCTTCTGCAAGAACCAGTGTTCTTAACCGCTTTCTGCCACCACCTCTCCAGCCCCAGCCCTAATTTTTTTTTTTTTTTTTTAAGATTTATTTATTTATTTTATATACAGTGGTCTGTCTGCATGTACACCTGCAGGCCAGAAGAGGGCATCCGATCATGTTATAGATGGTTGTGAGCCCACCAGGTCATTACTGGGAATTGAACTCAGGGCCTCTGGATGAGCAGCCAGTGCTTTTACCCTCTGAGCCAACTCTCCAGGCCCCTGATTTGATTTTTTTTTTTTTTTTTTTTAATGGAAGCATTCCTAGTTGTAGACTTTCTTCTTTGCTATAACCAAAAATTGAGCTTTTCATTATCACTTGCATCCGGTTTGTGCCCTGCTTTCCTCAGTGACGTGTTCATCATTCATGCGTGCTGTTCAGCTCCTACGTGTTTGTATAATTTCTTTTGCTACAGTTCCCTAGTTTTATTCCCCTATGATTTGATAAGCTTTAAGAAGCAGTTACTATTATTACGGTTCTTGCATTTGTTTGGGTTGACTTTGTGTCCTGGGAGTGTTTGAATGTCATTCAAAGTCCTGTACCTGGCAGCACGTGGGCAGGTGCTCCCAAGAGGAGGGTGTGTGTGTGTGTGTGTGTGTATGTGTGTGTGTGTGTGTGTGCACGCGCGCGCGTGAGCACATGTGCTCTCGGCTAACAGGAGGGATGGAGCACAGAATGCTTTCAGCTTGACAAGGGGCTCAATGGATCCTGGAGCAGGAACCACACAAGGTAGTCTCCATTTTTGGCAGGAGGTGGGCCTATTTGATCTCCATGGCAACGGGTCCAACAGGAGAGAGGGTGGGTCTCTCTGAGCATGCAGTAGGACTTGTGTTTTAGCAGCTGAGAGATACCCTTGGTGGCTGCAGGTATGAGGGGACATTACTAAAGGAGATGACATTGGTGCTAATGGTCTCTGTTTGCATACACCATCCCAGCCAGCCCCACCTCTTTGTCTCCCTTTTCCGGATCCCTGCCATGTTCTCTACCTGGGCTTCCTCACTCTCTGACTTGTTGGCAACTACACATGGGCTGAAGATTTCAGAGAAGGGTAGTCAGGTCTTTTTACCCCCCATTGCTCCAGGTCACGGCTGGACCGTGGCTGCATCCACGGCCAGAGCTATCCTTGCAGAGTCCTTCCGGGTGCTGGTTTTGTCACTGGCTTCCCTGCCAGCTCCCCACCAATCCTGGGCACTTCTCTCATCCCACACCTGTGCAGACCTCCCTCTACCCCTCTTTAATTATCCCTTTGAGAGTCTGTCGAGAGGAGAGGTCATTGAGGTATGCTCCCATCATGCACCCATCACCCAGGCTCTGTGCTCAGTGCAGTTTCTAGCTCAGCAGATCTGGAGAAGGCCCGAGCTCTATACTTCTGGCATGTTCTACAAGTTCTTCTATGGTGGTGATGTGAGGAAGGATGGGAGGAGGAGAAAGGGGGGAGAAGGAAAAGAGCTCTGCACCCCTCCCCCAAGTCCTGCAGCAGGAAGTACCATAGCTTAAAAAAAATCATGGTGGAGAGGGGAGGTGGCTCGGTGAGTGGCACACTTTAGTGTGAGACCTGGGGTTGATCCCTAGAACCCACATAAGTAAAGCCAGGCACAGGACTGCACGTCTCTAATCCCAGTGTTCCTCCTGAGAGATGTGAGTCAGAAACAGATGAGCTAGCCTGGTGTATGCACAGGTGAACAGTCAGCACCTCTGACCTACAGTCACACACGCACACACAGCACACATGCACATCCACACACAGCACATGTACACACAGTCACACATGCACATCCACATAGTGACACATATGCACATAGTCACACACAGCCACACATGCACACACACACAGCCACACATGCACATACACATAGTCACACAGGCACACACACACAACACGTGTGCACACAGTCACACATACAGTCACATGCGTACATATACAATCACACATGCACATCCACATAGTGACACATGTGCACATAGTCACACACAGTCACACATGCACACACACACAGCCACACATGCACACACACACAGCCACACACACACAACACGTGTGCAGTCACACATACAGTCACATGCGCACATATACAATTACACATGCACATCCACATAGTGACACATGTGCACATAGTCACACACAGGCGCACACACACACACAGACAGCCACAGGTGCTCATACAGTCACACATGCATACACAGCACACATGCATATACACACACAGCACGTAGGCACATTCAGTCAGTCACATTTGCACATACACACAGTCACGCATGCACATATATAGCCACGCATGCATACACAGCATACAGGCATATGCACACACAGTCACACATGCACACACACACAGTCACACAGGCACACACAGCACACTTGTACATATACACATGATTTTTTTTAAATGTTACAGTAATATAGAAATTAGATATATTTATCCAGTGTTTGGGGGAAATAGCTGTTTATTTTAAATATATCAGACACTTTATATTAACAAGATCCCTCTCCATTTTCATAAGCATTTACCATTCTCACAGCATTTGCAGTGACAACTTGGGTTCCCAGTGATCGAGCTGCTCGTGACCTTCCAACATGCAGCCTCATGTTCATTTGTACTAATTTAGATGACGGCAAACTGGTAAAATTACGAGCTAGTGCACTGAGGTTCCTCCCCATGTCTACAAAAGAGTGCACAGACAGGTGTTAATAACTTATAACAAACTCATTAATACACTTTTATTAATACCACCTACTTACTGTGGGCATGAATTCAGGGTTCTGGGTTAACTAGAGTTACTGACAGAATCCCTGTGTGGAGACCAAGTTATTTTACATAACTAGTCATAAAAAATAGAAATGCTATCTCAGATTAGAATCTAATTCAAAAATATACAGTCTCTGGGTTTACTCCGTCGAGTTCTTCTTTGGCTACATACAGAAACCATCCTCTCCACTTCTCTCCATCCCTTCTGCAGCAGGGGTGGTCTAGCTGGGCCAGTGATGGTCAGTGAGACTTTGTACTGTGTGTACCGTTCTGTAGCTCCTGGACCTGCCGTTCTCCAAAGCTTGCATCAATCACATGACAGCACAGAAGACATACATGAGATCTTTTTTTCTTCCTTTGGTAAAATACCATCTCCACTTTTGTGTGTGATGTGAGAGACTGAACCCAGGGCTTGGCACCTGCCATTCACTTCACCACCGAGCCACTGCCCGCCTCCCCCACTTTTCAACTGTAAAACCACCACCACCAAAAACACGTAGCAGGATTTCTTGTGCCATACAAAAATAGACACTCCCATTGCTCCTCAGGGAAAAAAAATTATGGTCTCCATCACTTTTACACCTTCAAGAAGGTGATTCAGATAGAAAACCATGACGCGCGCACTTCTGAGCTAACACCCTGGAGACAGCTGGAGGTGACACTTCACAAGCTGCTGTGAGAAGCCTGGGTCAAGCAAGACAGGGCGCACACAGTACGCACCTCCCTGTCTGCAGGCCTTCCTGGACTCCAAGTTCACCACAGAAGCCAGAAACCAGTGGCTCTTAACATGAGTGCGCCTCGGAACCGCAGGAAGGGTCGGAGCTCAGAGCTGGCCCAGCTCCAGGGGCTCAGCTTCCTCAGTCTGGGTGAGACTAAAGAATTTACTTCTTCAACAGATCACCAGGTGATGTGCCACTGGTCCGAGGACCGTCCTTCTAGAAACAACACTTGTTGAGACACCACTCTGTGGTCATTGTGATAGCAAAGGCTGGGATGGCTCAGCTGGGGCGTCCTATGATAGTTTTCATTCTTGCTGTTCTCCATCAAGCAGGTACCCATAATTGAGATAGCAGCCTTGGGGGCTTCTTGCAATATTTTTTTCCCCTTCCTACTGGAACTCAGAGGAACATTTAACCCTGAGAAAGGAAACCAAGAGGTGGGGTGTCTTTGCCAGCCCTGGTAGCAAAGCCAAGACATTATCCTCACCAACACAAAGTTCACCTTGTTGCTAAAAATAAGACAATGGAGCCGGGCGTTGTGGCGCATGCCTATAATCCCAGCACTCGGGAGGCAGAGGCAGGTGGATCGCTGTGAGTTCGAGGCCAGCCTGGTCTACAAAGCGGGTCCTGGACAGCCAAGGCTACACAGAGAGACCCTGTCTTTAAAAAAAAAAAAAGACAATGGGGGCTGCCCCACAACTGCAGGATCAGAGGTGGGCACGTGCCTGTTCACTCCTCATATACCAAGGTAAAATGTCAGTTTTAAGTTCTCTTCCATTTCAACAGCAACAACAATAATAACAACAATAAAACAACAGCAACAACAACAAAGTTCCAAAATTTTAAACCGATGTTCCGGCTCTTGACCCATTTGTCCCCAGCAACATTACACTAAGAGGAAATAACCATTGCACTTCCCTGTTCCATTCCACAGCTGGACATATGTCTCCTAACAACACGGCCCTCATACACACGGTTTATCAAAACTATTTCAAATATCTCAGGTGCGGAGTCTGCGATCCTCTCTCTAAAGATGAAAAGGCAAAAGTCTGATGAAACAAATGGTGATTTTAAAAACAGCAACACTTCAACCTTATATTGGAATCGGGCCAAAGCAGAGATCTGGGTTTTGGGCAATGAATTCCAGGGCGAATGGTTGAGGAGACCTTGAGCTATGTTATGAAGACACCAACCCCCTTTTCTGTCCTCTGGGTGTCCCCAGAGATGCTTCTCAGCACATAGACGAAAAGCTTGGACTTAGAGGGTGACCCCTTTCCACTGCTGGTCCTGAGGATTATCAATGTGACCAGTCACAGTTTATCTTCCTCCAAGTGGCTTTGTGAGAGCCCGTGCTGACAGAGGCTGGCTAGACCTTCTCCATCTCAATCTGCTGGTGGTAGTGTCTAGTCTGCCGCTGCCCAACATTCAGCTTATATACAGAGCTCTTGTGCTGGCACCTGCGGTAGCCCCACACTGCTCCCACAACCACCAGGAGCAGCAGCACACACAGGACAGTGACAACGGTGGCGATCACCGGGCCTTTCCTGAAGCCGGGACACTCATCCCCGACACATGGCGCCAAGGTTGGAAGAAGCTTCTCACTTGCACCAGGCCCGGGGCCTGCCTGTCCCAAGAAGTCCTCAGACAGCAGGTATGGGAAGCTATCCTGAACCTCAGGATCCGTGGCCTCTGCTGGAGGCTGGCTGGCCTCCACATTAGTTGAGGGGGTGCGTTTCAGTGTCGGCTGGAGAGTCGTTGGTACAATCTCTTGGGTGGAGGTGGCGAGTTCATAGGGTAAGGTGGCCATGGGTAACTGCTGCGTGGGGACTCTCTGAGGGACAGTTGAATGATACTTAATCAAACCACCATCCCTGGTATGGGGACTCTCAGTCTCAGACACATTCATGGGCCCCGGAACCAGAGTCTCTACATCGAACATTCGAGATGGCCTGATAGAACTGTGTGTCGCGGATTCTCTTAGTGTGGCGGTGGCATTCTTGTGCTCCCTAACTTCCGTAGCAGGCTGATCCGGAGTCGTGAAAACGCCTTCATCCAGTCCCACTGACCCATCCCCCTTGGCCCCATCCTCGTCCCGCTCAGCCTCTACCTTCCTCCAAGCCCCATCTGTCACAGGGTAGCCATCTAGCCAGGAATCATCACTGCTGCTCACCACTGGGTCCTCTGCCTTGTCATTCCTATCCACAAATGGCTCCGAGGGGCTGTAGGTGGTGGCATAGACCAGCCCGGTTTCAGACTCCCCTAGCACCACCTTCCCTTCACTGTGGTTGTCTCTGGCAGGAAGTGGCTCTTTGGTCTCATCCCCCACTTCCTTTTCCATCTCTGGCTTGTGGAACGTCTCAGGCGGAAACCAGAGCGAGTACTTCCGTTTTAGGCGGGATCCTGGCCAGTCTGTGTGGACACTGCCCCCAGCGCCGGGCAAGCCTGGGGTTGGCACAGAGGCTTTTTCCTGGGCTACGTTTTCTTTAGATGCAGAAGCGAAGACCAGCCGATCTTGTTTTGGTGTCTCTTCAGAGGCATCGTCCTGAGCCTTTTCCTCTTCTCCCTCCGCCCGGGAGTCTTCCATGAGTTCCCTGAATGACACAGATCTGTCGTCAGGAAAATTTTCTTCATAGTCAATATGAGCCTCGGCCTCATCTGGAGGGAAAGGGAAACTTGATTAAACCTAAAAGCATGAAGTTGGTGTGGAAAACCTGAAGGGGATCAGAGCACGGACCTGGAAGAGAATACAATTATTGTCGCTTGGGGGTCACAGTCACCCCTGAGGAACGCACATTCGGACCATTATACCTAAAATATAGAGCTTGCCATAGGCACTGAGGCTCCATGAAGTATAAAAAAACCAAGCATACTGGGGCTGGAGAGATGGCACAGCAGTTAAGAGCACTGTACTGCTCTTCCAAAGGACCTGGGTTCAATTCCCAGCAACCACATGGCAGCTCACAACTGTCTGTAACTCAAAAATCTGACACCTTCCCACAGACATGCATGCCAGCAAAACACCAATGAGCATAAAATAAAAACAATAAACGAAATACAAACAAGCATACTTCTATATACTACAAAACATTTGAAAAAGATTTTCAGGAAACTAATAGTTTTAAGGATACCACCAAGAATAACAACCACAACAACAAAATCAGGGTTGGCAGTGCTTGCCAGTAATTCCAACCTTTGCGATAATGAGACAGGAAGGGCCGTGAGCCTGAGTCTAAGCCATGTAGTGAGACCCTGTCTCAAAAGTGGAGGGGGCGGGGAGTGCTTGCTAGCAAACACAGCCTGGTTTGCTTTCTGTTGCTGTGGTAAATGCTGTGACCAAATGAAATTGGTTAGCCCATGTTTCCAGATCTCAACCCATCACTGAGGGAAATCAGAGCAGGAACCATGGAGGAACACGGCTTCCCAGCATGCCCCGGGGCCATGCTCAGCTGGCTCCTCCATCTCCACCTCCTGAGACAGGGTCTCACTATGCAGTTCTGGCTGACCTGGAGCTCACTATGTAGACTAGGCTTGCTGGAAACTCAGATCTACCTACCTGCCTCTGTCTGTCTGTCTTTCTTTCTTTTGGTTTTTTGAAACAGGGTTTCTCTGTGTAGCCTTGGCTGTCCTGGACTCCCTTTGTAGACCAGGCTGGCCTTGAACTCACAGTGATCTACCTGCCTCTGCCTCCCAAGTGCTGGGATTAAAAGGTGTGTGCCACCATGCCCGGCTCTCAGCTACCTTTCTTTTCTTTTCTTTCTTTTTTCTTTTCCTTCTTTTTTTTTTTAATTTTTGTTTTTGTTTTTTGAGATAAGATTTCTCTGTTTAGCCTTGGCTATCCTGGACTAACTTTGCAGACCAGGCTGGCCTGGAACATCAGCTACCTTTCTCACACAACTTAGGGCCACATACCTATCAATCAAGCCAGTGACCCATAGACACACTATAGGCCAACCTGGTCAAGGAAATTCACTCTTCCTGGGTGACTCAAAGTTGTATCAAGCCAACTACAAACAGTGACCAGTAAGGCACTCAAGGCTCTGGGTCTGATCTCTAGCATCATGTGACCTATTATCCCAGCATTCAAAGGTGTCTTCTGACTCAAGGCCATCCTCAGCTGCAAATGCACACGCTACAAGATGCAAAAATGCTGAGTAAATATAAGTCAAAATTGGGTCAGGCCCACACATGTCTAACCTCAGTGATGGGGCTGGGGACAGGAAGTTTTCCCAGAATCTTACTTCAAGCTGAAGTTCAAAGGCTGTTGTATACGAGGTTTCACTCACAGTGCTGAGTGAACGGCAGGTTTTCATTTATAAACTGTTCTTTAAAATGCAACAGAAAGGCCGGGCGTGGTGGCGCACGCCTTTAATCCCAGCACTCGGGAGGCAGAGGCAGGCAGGTCGCTGTGAGTTCGAGGCCAGCCTGGTCTACAAAGTGAGTCCAGGATGGCCAAGGCCCTGTCTCGAAAAAGGAAAAAAAAAAAAAAAAAAAGCAACAGAAGACAGGATGACAAAACGTTTAAACTTTATGTGAGAACTGATCAGTTGTCCTGGATCCAGGTGGAGACTTACAAAGGCCTTGGGAGAGATCTTGGGCCTCAGGAATAAAGACGTTAGGTTCATCCCTATCAGCATTTACTGACAGGCCATGAAAGATTGCCAATGGACAAGAGTGTCCCCCACTTTTAATTTTTTTAAATTTAAATTTTATTAATTTATTCAGATTACAACTCAATTGTTATCCCTTCACTTGTATCCTCCCGTTCCTCCCTCCCTCCCGCTTTCACCCTATTCCCCTCCCCTAGGTCTCAGACCAAGGGGGACCTCCTCTCCCACTATATGGTCATAGGCTATCAAGTCTCATCTTGGCAGCCTGCTTAGTCTTTGAGTGCCACCAGGCTTCCCCACCAAGGAGAGGTGGTCAAATATGGAGCACCAGAGTTCATGTCAGAGTCAGTCCCCATGCTCCACATAACTGTGGAGAATGTCCTGTCCATTGGCTAGATCAGAGTAGGGGGTCAATGTTTACTACTTGTATTGTCCTTGGTTAGTGCAATAGTTTGAGCAGACCACCCTGGGGCCCAATCCACCTGTCAAGATGTTGTTCTTGTAGGTTTCTAGGACTTTCTGGGTCCTTCTATTTCCCCATCTCCTATATTTCTCTTACCTAAAGTCTCAGTAGGATGTCCTCACATCTATCCCAATCTCCTGGTAAGTTAAGACTTTTGTGGGACATGCCTTTTGGGCTAGTGCCCAATTATAAGTGAGTATATACCATGTGAGTCTTTTTGCTTCTGAGTTAACTCACTCATTATGATCATTTCTAGTTCCATCCGTTTGTCCACAAATTTCAGGATTTCTTTGTTTTTAATAGCTGAGTAGTATAAATATACCACATAGTGTAAATATACCACAGTTTCTTTATCCATTCTTCAACTGAGGGACATTTAGGCTGTTTCCAGGTTCTGACTATTATGAATAAGACTGCTATGAACATGGTTGAGCATAAGTCCTTGCTGTGTGGTGGAGCATTTTTTGTGTATATTCCAAGGAGTGAAATAGCTGGGTCTTTTTTTTTTTTTTAAGATTTATTTATTTATTATTATGTATACAATACTCTGCCTGCATGTACTTTGCGAGCCAGAAGAGGGTATCAGATCACATCGTAGATGGTTGTGAGCCACCATGTGGTTGCTGGGAATTGAACTCATGACCACTGGAAGAGCAGTCAGTGCTCTTAACCACTGAGCCATCTCTCCAGCCCAATAGCTGGGTCTTTTGGAATCCCTATTCCCAATTTTCTGAGAAAGTGCCAGATAGATTTCCAAGCCCACTTTAAATTTTTTTTTAAAGACTAGGTCTCTCTATGTAGCCAGTCCCCTGATTGCTGGTTAAGCCAGGAGAGGTGGAAGACGATGATCTGCTAGGAAGAAAAAGCTATGCCGCTGGCCATGGCCTGCTCAAAGGAAGGAATCCAGACACTGAATCTGTAAGATGAGATAAAAAGCTCTATGGCAGGTATTTTTAAAATCTTTTTATTTTTATTTTTTATTTTTTGGTTTTTCAAGACAGGGTCTCTCTATGTAGCCTTAGCTGTCCTGGATTCATTTTGTCGACCAGGCTGGCCTTGAACTCACAGCGATCTGCCTGCCTCGGCCTCCCAAGTGCTGGGATTAAAGGCATGTACCCACTACATCCAGCTAAAAAGCATTTTTTTTTTTTTTTAGAAGACAGGGTAATCCCAGGCAGAAGCAGGCAGATCTCTGAGTTCAAGGCCAACCTGGTCTACAAAGAGTCCAAGACAGCCAAGGTTATACAGAGAAGCCCTATTTCGGGGAAGAAGGGGGGTCTTGCTATCTTACCTAGGCTGGCCTATGATTTATAATCTTCTATATCGCTGAGATGACAGATATTTATCCTCATGTCTGTCTCACAGAGGCATATTTGAAGGAATGAAAGAGTAAATTATTCTGGCATGGGCATGGAGGCAAGCCTGAAGTAGCTCACATCTCAACTGCTCTCCAAAGCAGCTTTATAACCACTCAGAACTGAAGCCCTATTTCCAGAAGCACACAGCCCCCAAACACAAGGGGGTACTGGCCTACTGCCAAGAGATGGGGACTAGATGGCTTGTCCCCAGCCCTCTGAAAAGACACCATTGTTGAGTACACACACACACACACACACACACACACACACACACGAGCGCAGTGCATTCTTGTGTCAGGAATGCCTCAGTAGACCAGTGCTTGCAGATTCATCATAAAAAGGAAGAGAGGTAAATTTTCATCAAAATCAAACCTTATTGCAAATTTTCATCAAAATCAAATCTTATTGCAAAGGAACTTGGAGTTTCTCACAACCCCACAGATTCTTTTATGCTGTCTGTTAGGTTTCAAACTTGGGATGAATGGCTGAGGTCCCCGTTTAACCAATCAAAGCGGACCCGGCCCCAGGTTCTCCCAGCATCCCTCAGTTCCTACCTGTTACAGGTCCTCCTGGCTGGCATACCCCTTCCTCTACCCAAACTCTCCAGGCCAGGGCACTGGGCTGCTCTTCCCTTGTATAAGGCAACCATTTTGGTTAACCGCCCTCTTTGCACATTTGGCTGCTGCACCTGCTTCCCCTCTCCCCCCTTCCCCCTATCCTTACATGGCTCTGGTCATGTTCACTCTGGACTCTCCCAGATGTCCCTCTCACACCTTTACAATAAACTTCCTTCCCCATACCCAGGAGCAGTCATGTTTCTTTCTTTTTCCTTTTATTTCTTTTTATTTACCTGGTGCAGAAATCTGGAACCAGCGACATTCCTTTCCTTTTATTTCTTTTTTTATTCAGGGTCCCATTTGATGATGATGATGGTGATGATGATGATAATAATAATAACAACAACAGCAATGTAATAGTAGTCGGCTGGTGAGTTGGCTCAGCAAGTAAGGCTCTTCCTGTCAACCCCCCGCCCCCAAGTTCTTTTCTGGGATCCACATGCAGTGCACACACACACACACACGCACACACGCACACACACACACACACAGGCTTCTCTAGGGCCTGTCACCAGCATTTGTCTATATGGGTATAAAGATAAATATTGAGAAGGCATCTTGGCACCATAGCACTTTAGCTAAACAATAGTAAGTTCACCCTCATGGCTTCTGATCTTGTCAGTCATGGAAGTTTTTGTTGTCGTTGATTTTGTGTTTTGAGGCAGGGTTTTACTATGTAGCTCCGGTTGGCGTGGCACTCATTATGTAGACCAGGTTGGCCTTAAACGCAGAGATCCACCTGTCTGTGTCTCCTAGCACTGGGAGCAAAGTCATGTGCTGCCAAACCCAGTCAGAAGCCATTTTTATAAAGCTTTATTTGGTCTGAAGTCTCAGTCAGGTGGACAGAGCCTGTGAATTCCAGTGCTTGGAAAAGCCACTGTTCAACTCCTGTGTGATTTATCCTGCACTCTGTGTATATTCTAGACAGAGTTTCTCTGTGTAGCTCTGGCTGTCCTGGAACTCTGTAGATCAGGCTGACCTCGAACTCAGGGATCTGTCTGCCTCTGCCTCCCGAGTGCTGGGAATAAAGGTGTGTGCCACCAGCGTATCCTGAATTCTTCAGTGTGTTGTCAAGTGAAGAAGCATCTTCAGAAGGAACAACAGATGAGCTGTGGTCTCACTCCCACTCTCTAGGAGACACTGGCCTTGTATACAGTCTCTGAGGTGTTAAGGATGGGGGAAGGTCATTCCCCCTGTGCACACACACATGTGTATCTGCCTTTGGGGCTCCCTGTGGCTAGGGCACCCCTGGATGGTCTCTCCCAGGGCCCTAGTCAAGCCCTTTCTGTCCCCAGATTCCCAAGCCCCATAAGGTCCTGGCTCAGACAGAGCTCTCACTGTGTCTGTTTTCCCAAAATCTCAAATGAAGAAAAGGACCATCAAGTTTTTACAAATAGCGTCCTCGTGAGAAAGTATCCCAGGCCTGCTCTTCTCACAGCAAACAGCGAAGTCTGTTACTGACTGAATTTCAACCAGGAGGTACATTCTGGCCCAGAGAGGCAGAAGGCCAGCCTTTTCCTACTCAGGTGTGACTTCTCTCAGTTCCCCTCTGTGTTCTTACTGCAATGCTGCCCTCACTCTCAGCATCTTAGGTCCACACATGGCTCGCTCTACTGGAGCGTGCAACTGACACAAGCATGGCCAGAGGAAGAGAACATTGTGGGTTTCCCAGCAAAACCAGGCCATTCACTGGGCGCTCACATTTGACTGCTAACACAGAAGTCAGGAGTAAGAGAGAGGTGTGGCAACCAGGCGTGGTGGTGCACACCTTTAATCCCAGTACTCGGGAGGCAGAGGCAGTCAGATCTCTGTGAGCTCAAGGCCAGCCTGGTCTACAAAGTGAGTCTAGGACAGCCAAGGCTATGCAGAGAAACCCTGTCTTGAAAATCAAAAAAATAAAAAGAGGAACACACATTGAGAGTAGATGCCACACAGTGAAGGAAATCAGCACCTGGTGTCTCAGAGATGCCCCCCTGTGTTACCTGTGTAAGAGCAGCTAAAAAGTCTGAAGGAATTAGAGGGATAGAGGAGGAAGATAAAAGCAGCTTCCTGAGACGGAAACTTCTTGTTCCGGGAAGGCATGGGCGGGCATCTAAAGAGGACTAGCAGGGGAAAGGGGAGGCCCCAGGAGCCCTGTAACAGCCTCAGTCCTGCATCTATTTAGTGGACTTCCAGGTACATGGCTCTCTCATCCTTAAGGAACAAGGTGTTCACTTCCCTTTCTCCCTCCCAGCCAAGGCAGGACCTTTAGCATCCCCTTACAGAAGCTGTTGACCATGAACCTCACATACAGTACAGTTACACTGCATGGGACTCTATCATGTCTAAACATCTCCACTTGAGCCATGCAGAGTGTCTCTTGCCTGTAGCTCCGGCTAGTCAGGAGGCATAGTGTAAGATAGCAAACCTTGTGTTTTCACTTCTGTGAGCAAGCTCAGTTGCTCCAACTTCACAGGGTATGCTTGGTCCCATGTAGGCAAGACGTAGGTCGAGGTGTATGCTTGACGCTGATTGGATGAAAGTGGGGGAGTGCACAACCGCCTGGATTCTTTGCCTTTATAAGTCCCTGACTAATGTAATTTGCTTCGATACTTTGGGAACCCTGGGTATGGACCTGGCCAGTATTTAACAAAACTCGCTTCGAATTTGACTCAAAAAACTATGATAGTGGTCTTATTCTTGTCCAGTGGATAAAAATGAACAAAACCTAATCAATAACACTGGATTAATGACTCAGGCCTTGTTAGATCAAGGACCTAGATTCTATTGCCAGAACTCAGCTCAAAATGCTGGTGTGGGGCATGCACTCTTGGAAGCTCAGCACTGGGGAGGTAGAGATAGATGGTGGGGTGGTTGGTGTAGGACTGGCCCCCTGCAGGCTCATCTATTTGAATGCTTGGTCATCAGGGAGTGGTTAGGAGGCGTGGCCTCACTGGAGGAAGTGTGTCACTAGGGGCGGGCCCAGCATCGCTCTCTTCCTGGATCTGGATGTAGAATTCCCAGGTGCTTGTCCAGCACTGCATCTGCCTCCGTGCCACCATGCTCCCCACCGTGTGGACAGTGGACTAAACATCTGAAACTGTACGCAAGCCCCAGTCAAGTGCGTTCCTCTTATAAGAGTTGCACTGGTCATGGTGTCTCTTCACAGCAATAGAACTGTGGCCAAGAGATGGAGGTTCCTGGGCCTCACTGATTGCCCAGCTCAGCCCACTTCCTGAATTCCAGCCCAGTGAGACAGCAGGTTTCAAACAAACAAACCAATAACATTTTAAAGATGACTCGGGCCTTAAGAACGCTTGCTACTTGTCACTTGGCTCACCACCACCCTGTACTCCAGCTCTGGAGACTCCTACTCCCCTTTTCTGGCTTCTACAGGGTGTCCACACATGTGACACGCACAACACAGACATACACTCATGCACATTTCATGAGGAGTGGCACCCTAAGTTGTCCTCTGCTCTCCATGCACACACATGTGTCCATCCACACACAAACACACACCCATACACAGAGAACCACAGAAAACTAGATAAGTAATGCCCTGGCTTAGTCAGCCTATGGGATCTGTTCTTGGCATCTCTCTGACCTTCCTCCTCTCCCTTTTCTCCCTCCCCTCCGTCCCCACTCCCAGCCCCAGTAGCCACCCATGTTTACTTGCACATCTGTAGTTCTCTCTCCCTCTCTTCCTCTCTCCCTCTCTTCCCCCCTTTCTCTCCTCCCCCACCCCACTTTTTTTTTTTTTTTTTGGTTTTTCGAGACAGGGTTTCTCTGTGTAGCCTTGGCTGTCCTGGACTCACTTTGTAGACCAGGCTGGCCTCGAACTCACAGTGATCCACCTGCCTCTGCCTCCTGAGTGCTGGGATTACAGGCATGCGCCACCACTGCCCGGCTACATCTGTAGTTCTCATAGAGATGTGGCCAGGGGCTGGTGACCAGGAGGAGCCCAGAGCTTCAGGGCTCTGTTGATGCCACCACTTTCCATCCTTGTCATCCAGGTCACATTTTTGGGAAACCGACACATAGATTTTTTCTTTGTCCTCTCTCTAGTCCTGGTTACCCAGTCTTTAAAAATAGTCCTTTTAAAAAAAGACATCCAGGCGTGCCAGAAATAACTAGTGGCTCAGTGGACCTCTGGGCAAATATGGTCATATTGATGAGGGGATTCTAAATTCAGCTTTGGGCTCATGTTTGAGTCAATGAGGAAAATGAAGCCCAAATGGCAGAGAAAAACAGAGACTGAAGTTGATTTAAGAAACCAAAAGAACGCCTTCCAAAATGAGAGCAAAAGGGTGTGTGTGTGTGTGTGTGTGTGTGTGTGTGTGCGCGCGCGCGTGCGTGCGCGCGTGCTCAAGGAGAAGACAGTTTGGGAGTGAGCTCCTGACCCTAATTGCTAGGATTTTTGAGGTTCTCGGCCAGAGACGCCCCTAGTCTATGATGACACTGAAATGACACAGACCTCCTTTAAATCCAAGCGCTGTCATTTTCTTTTCTCTGTCTGTGTGACACAGGTAAGCCAAAGAAGCTTTGTGAACCGCAGTTTCCCCATCTGTACATTGGAGCTAGCCATTAATATACTCACACTTACAAAGACTAAACAAAAGGAGAATGTAAAATGCCATTTGTAGAGAGGTCCAGGGGCAAGTTGGGGAGGTGGGCAAGTTGGGGTGATGGAGATGTTTTGAGTTTTTAACATTTTAATTTTTTGTTTCCGGGTGTTTTTTCTTTTTCTTTTTCTTTTTTCTTTTCTTTTCTTTTTTTTTTTTTGAGACAGGGTTTCTCTGTGTAACCTTGGCTGTCCTGGACTTGCTTTATAGACCAGGCTGGCCTTGAACTCACAGCCATCCGCCTGCCTCTGCCGCCCAAGTACTGGGATTAAAGGTATGCGCGCCACCATGCTTGGCCTGTGGGTGTTTTTTCTGCATGTATGTTTGTGCACCATGTCCGTGCCTGGTTCCTGAAGAGTCCAAAAAGGGCCCAAATTCATTTCCCAAAACCCACCTGAGGTGAGGTTCCAGACAGTTGTGAGCCTCCATGTGGATTCTGGGAACTGAACCTGGATCCTCCGGAAGAGCAGCCAGTGCCCTTAACTACTGAGCCATCTCCCCAACCTTGGTGTTCTTTGATTGTGACACTGGGTTCTCAGGTGTATCTACCTGGGATAACTAAGATAATTTCATATTTTACACAGGTAGTTTGTTACAGTAAGTTAAGCCTTAAACCGGATGGAGATGGTGTGGGACAGACATTTGGAACTGCTCTTTTCTCAGTGCCTAATAGGATATGTCTTGTGTCCATGGCTGAACAGACCAAAGGTGTGAAAAGGAAAGGCCGGAGGAGGCCAGGCATGGAGGCAGACGTTTGTAACCTCAGCCTGTGGCGGTGCAGCCTGGAGGATCAGGACCTCAAGGATATCCTCAGCTTCATACTGAGCACTAGGCAAGTTTGAGCAACAGGAGACATTATCCCCAAAGCAAACAAACAAAAGACCCTTAGGAACCATGATAATGCGAAGTCAAACTGTTCACAGGGTAATGGTACCTGCTGCTAGCTCTGAGGGCCTGCATGGGACAACCCACTCCTGCAAGTTGTCCTCTGACCTCCACATGTGCACCGTGGCACCCACTCCCACGCAAAATAAGTAAATAACAAATGTAATAAATGCAAAAAGGCCTAAACAAAATAAACACACACAGACACACATATACATACAGACATATAGATCTTCAGCAAATATTTTGCTTACTGTCATGTTTGTGAGACAGGGTTTCTCTGTGTAGCCTTGGCTGTCCTGGACTCACTTTGTAAACCAGGCTGGCCGAGTGCTGGGAATACAGCCATGGGCCACTGTGCTCAACCCTTTTACTTTTTTAAAATAAGGGAACTGCTTCAAATTGGAGGACAGTCACTTGGGGAATTAGGTTGAGAATGGCTGGGTCTGGGTGCACAGGGGTTTGGATAAGGAACCAGTCATCCTTGTCAAGTGGACTGACCCATGTCACGTGTTATCATCGGGCAGCGTCTCAATGACATGTCTCTAGAGCTAAGCCAAAGCAATTGCTAGTCACTGGGTGCCTCAAGGAGCCCAGGAGGCAGAGGATGAGGAGGCAGCCAAGAAGCTGGTGTTGCCAAGGACGTGCAAGGGAGTCACATTCTGCACAGAAGGGCTCAGTGGATGTAATAACCCGCAGACACCAAGGAAATGAAAGCTAAGGAACGTACACTGCTTCCCAGCTTGCAGAAGGCACTGTGACCCTTGTATTCAGTGGGTTTGGTGAGTGGGGGATGCACCAGGACTGCAGTGCAGCTATGACCTAATTAAGAGGGGTAAGGAGGAAGACCAAGGGCACATTCTCCATCCACCATCAGGACCCTTGAACTCACAGAGATGCTCCAGCCTCTGCCTCCTGAGCTCTGGCATTAAAGGTGTGCACTACCACTGACTGCCACGTTCTAATCCCCACTTCTCCTGGAGGAGACCAGGGAAGACACTGTGGTGGAGCTGGCAAGTAAGGCAGGCTGTCCAAGGGGTGGTGATGGCTTGTTCTGCTTGCTCGATTTATTTATTTATTTATTCTCTGTGTGTATTTGGTGTGTGTGTGTGTGTGTGTGTGTGCGTGCGCATGCATGCACACGTGTGTGTGTGCGAGCGTGTGCACATATTTGGAGGTCAGAGGACATTTGGGAGTCAGATCTGTCTTTCTGCCATGTGGGTTCTTGGGATTAAAGGCAAGTCCTCGCTCAGGCTTGGTGCTAAGTCCTCCACCACTGAGCCATATCATCAGCTCTAACTCTTGTCATATTTTTTTATTTGTATTTTTTATTTTTTGGTTTTTCAAGACAGGGTTTCTCTGTGTAGTCTTGACTGTCCTGGACTCACTTTGTAGACCAGGCTGGCCTTGAGCTCACCACGATCCGCCTGCCTCTGCCTCCCGAGTGCTGGGATTAAAGTGTGTGCCACCACCGCACGGCAACTCTTGTCATTTTTAAGATTGCCTATTTAAGGTATTTAAATGATGGGGATTTGAGGCGAGCTGAAGACAGAACACCTCTCTCAGCTTTCCTGAAAGGATGAGAACTCTCTCTCTTCTGGATTCAGCCCAGGTGTTCCCGGGCTCTGGCAAGCCCTGACCACTAAGCTAACTGGCCAGCTGTTTCTTCCCTCACATGCTGGTGTTTCTAGCTTTGGCTTTAGAGCCCTGGTCTGGATCTAGCTATTCAGTCTTCCACTCTCCTGTCCAAATCCACACATCTTGGTTTCCACTCCCAGGTTGGCAGCGTTGTCTGGCACGCCGCTCCTCTGTGCTCCGTATCTAGCTAGAACTGGCTGGTGCTCTGATCACAGAAAACCTCCATGCTCCGCTCTTTAAGCATGGATGCCACAGATTTCCATGCCGGCTCTGGTTTCTATCGGGCTCTCACCATGCCAAGCCCGTGTCCTTCTTTGGGGCCATTTTTCTTTCTAGGCCAATGGTACAATGAGAACAGCTCCCACCCCTGTGTCAGGAACCTACTGTTGGCCTCCTAAAGTGCCCCTGTGGTCCTCTTGGCTCTCAGACTCTCTTCTCTTCGTTCTTGTCTTTTGTGTCCTCCAGTACCACGGCTGTCACCTGACCTCAGGGTGAAGTGGTCCCGTGGCCCCCGCCCCTGGCTCCAGAAGAGACCATACACTCCGCGTGGCCAAAGTGGGAAAGAATGGCTGAAGCAGAAAACCTGGGGACTCAAACCTTTAGCCCTCATCTCCATGGTAAGCCCCAAGACCCCAAAAGGCCACTGGGACCTTCTACCCTAAGTTCCACATGTTTGTTTACTTCTTGTTTTAAGACTGTCTCTTGTAGCCCAGATCGGTCTCTAACTCGCTGTGTAGCAGAGGTGACCTTGAATTTCAGAGCCTCCTGCTTCCATCTCCCAAGTGCTGGGGTGACAGGTGTGTGCTACCATGCACAGTTTATATGGTGCTCGGGATCAACCCTAGGGCATCATATATGCTACTTTAGTACCCTATGGACTGAGTAAACCACCAGTCCCCACACACATGCCCAAGTTCCATGGGTTCCAATTATGCTTTCTGAAAGTCTGTTAGTCAGGAGACTGGCTTGCCCTACCTTAAACTTGTCTTGTCTTTCCTCTCCGCCCACTCTCCTTTCCTTCTTCTAAACAAACAAAAGAAACAAACAACAATCTTCCCCAATCCTAGGCTGGCCTAGAATTCACTATGCAACTGAGAATGGCATTGCACTCGGGATCCTCCTGCCTTCACCTCCCAGCTGCTGAGATCACAGGTGTGTGTCGCCACACACAGGTTTGCAGTCCTGAGGAGCTAACCCCTGGCCTCACAGGTGCCGGGAAAGCACTCTACCAGCTGAGTGACACCCCTCCACCCCAATGCACCCAGGCTTTTCTGTTTCTTTTCAAACATATTTTCATGGCCTTGAACTTGCTATTCAGTCAAGGCTGACCTTTAAATGCCTGCTCTTCTTGTTCCCACCTCCCAAGGGCTGTGATTACAGGTACATGCCACCATGACCATGTTGGTAAAGGAATTCTGCAGACACACACACAATTTCTTTCTTTCCTTTCCTTTCTCTCTCTCTCTTTCTCTCTCTCTCTCTCTCTCTCTCTCTCTTTCTCTTTGGTTTTTTGGGACAGGGTTTCTCTGTGTAGCCTTGACTGTCCTGGACTCACTTTGTTGACCAGGCTGGCCTTAACTCACAGAGATCTGCCTGCCTCTGCCTCCCAAGTGCTGGGATTAAAGGTGTGCACCACCACCACCACCCGGCTCACACACAATTTCTTACAAGGACACAGACATTTAAATGCTAAATCTTCAGAGTAAGGGCAACTGTAAGCAGCCAGGCATAGAAGCCAGCATCAGTTGCAAGCTCTGAGTCCACACTGTGGTGAGAAAATAAACACCTTCTAGAACACACAAAACCTGCATTTAGCTCTCATTTTCCCCGGGCCAGTAAACCATCTATTTGGAAGATGGGTGTGGCTCACAGGAAGGTACAATTTCAGCGCCTTTGGGAAATATTAAGAGTCTGGGTGAGGGTGGATGCTAGACAGTCGGTGGGCAGCACCCTCCAGCACCTGTCCACCTCTCTAACAAGCAAGTGGAGGTAATGGCTTTAAACACCTCTGTAATAATTTCACAGGGAATTTTAACATCTATGCTGACAAAAAATGGCATTTATAATGGGAATCTAATTGACTTCATATAATTTATTTACCTAATACCAAAAAGTTTGTAATAGTCCACAGAGTTTGCAGGTGATCTATGGCTAAACCACCCTCTGGAAAGTTATAAAATGAATTTTAAAAAACCAACAAAAAAATTCATTAGAATGTGCTCTGAAGAGAGACAAAATTAAGCCACAGACAGGGACAGAATGTTTATTTTTAACAGCTCTCTTCATGGGCTGAGTGTAGCTCACTTAGTAGAATGCTTGCTTAGCATTCATGAAGCCCTCAGTCCTAGATCCAACCCTATGTAAACTCTTGCTTTTTAATTCTTAGTTGGCAAAGAAAAAAAATCTGATTAATACCATGTCTCAAGAAAAAAACCAAAACCAAACAAAACCCAAAGACAAGGCCTGGGTGTGGTAACATACGCCTTTAAACCTAGCACTCTGGTGACACAGACAGGTGATCTCTGAGTCTGAGGCCAGCTGTGGTCTGTCTAGTGAGTGGACGGCCAGAAATATGTAGAGAAGCCCTATCTCAGAAAAAAAGAAGAAAAAGAAACAAGGTGGGGGAGATGGCTCAGTGTGTGGAAGTGCTCACGACCTAAGCCTGAGGAGGATCTGAGTTTGACTCCAGGACCCACAGGGTAGAGGGAAAGAGCTGATGATCCCTGCAAGCTGTCCTGGGACCACCACTTGCATGCCATGGCATGTGCACACACACATACACACACACACACACATGCATGTTTGTCTTGCTGGAACTCAAACCCAGGGCTTCCCACAAGCCAGACGAGCATTTTGTAAATGAGCTAACTGCCCCCAAACTGGAAAAAATCATTATAGAATATTAATCATGAATGCCCCATAAGAAGACCTATGGTATATAAATGAATATTTATTTATTTATTTATTTATTTATTTATTTATTTATTTTCTTCCTTCCTTTCTTCCTTCCTTCCTTTCTTTTTTGTTTTTATTTGTTTTGTTGAGACAGAGTTTCTTTGAGTAGCCCAGGCTGTCCTGGAACTCTAATCTGTAGACCAGGCTGGCCTCAGACTCAGAGATCCATTTGCCTCTGCCTCCCGAGTGCTAGGATTAAAGGCGTGCACCACCACCTGGCTGTAGGTGACCATTTCTAAGCAATTAGGAAACTTGGCAAAGTGTTTCAGGCGACAATTGACATGAGGAAAGTTTACTGCTGGATTGACACGTCAAGACTTCACTACCGTCGGTGGGTGGATATTTTGGCTGAGTTCACCGTGGCAACACTGAAGGCTGCTGGGAGTATGGAGCATGAGCTACCAGGCACTTCTGGTGGAGGGTGTGCCGGCTGATTGATCTAGCGCCACGGGATCTACAGTTCCACATGAGACAAACCTCTGGCCGAGTCTTTGAGAGATTCTCCATCTCGGGTTCACTGGGGTGAGAGGAGCCACACTATATGTGGCGGTGCCACTCTGTGAGCTGAGGTGCTCCACTGCATGAAAAAGAAGGTGAGCTGAACACCCTGCCCTGCCTCCTGACTGTGGGTGTCACATGTCTACATGCTCCCTGCTCCTGCCAACCACACCTTCTCACAGGGGCAGTCTGTGTCCCTTTGAACATAGAGCCAAGATCACCCCCTCCTCCCTTAAGTGGCTTCTTGTCAGAGATTTGGTCACAGCGACAAGGAAAGTAGCAAACACCAGGGGGTCACCTGATGGACCCTGTCTTGAAAACCGTTGCTGAGCAACCACTAAAGCTGGACAGGCCCACTCACAGGAGACAGTGACAAGACACTTCCTGAGAACCAAATGACATGGATGACAACTCATGGTGCACAGTTCCTGACAGCCACAAAATGAAAACAAGCCAAATGTCCCCTCTGGCCGGCTGACATACGGGCTGTACCACACTATGGATAGTAATTAACAGTGGAGACACAAAACAAACCAACACTTCAGATGATGTGGCTGGATTGCAGGGTCCTAACGCTATCCCAGCAGCCATCATAATTCCTTCGTGATCTACAGGACATTTGAGGGCAAACTGTCTGAAATATAATACTGCATCAGGGCTGGGGAGATGGCGCAGTGGTTAAGGTGCTTGTCGTCCAAGTGTGAGGACCTGAGTTTGGATGCCCAGAAACTCCTGTAAATGCTGGG
The DNA here is from genome assembly GCF_903995435.1 of Acomys russatus. Classification (NCBI taxonomy): domain Eukaryota; kingdom Metazoa; phylum Chordata; class Mammalia; order Rodentia; family Muridae; genus Acomys; species Acomys russatus. The sequence continues at coordinate 39,816,301 of NC_067168.1, read as the reverse complement.
TGGCCACAGTGGTCTATCTCTAATTTAATTTAAGGAGGTGGAGACAGAGCAAGCTGGCTAGCAAGACCATTTCTGCTTATATTGGCGAGCTCTGGATTGACAGACATACACACAGGCAAAACACCTATAACCATAATATGAATCAAATTAAGAAATAAACCAGGCATGGTGGCTCACGCCTTTAATTCCAGCACTCAGGAGGCAGAGGCAGGTGGATTGCTGTGAGTTCAAGGCCAGCCTGGTCTACAAAGTGAGTCCAGGACAGCCAAGGCTAACACAGAGGGACCTTATCTCGAAAACAAAACAAAACAAACAAACAAAAAACAAAACAAAACAAAACAAAAAGAAAAGAAAAAGAAAAAGAAAGAAAGAGAAGAGCTGGGTAGTGATGGCGCACATCTTTAATCCCAGCACTCTGGAGGCAGAGACAGGCATATCCCTGAGTTCAAGGCCAACATAGCCAGGATAGCCAGGGGTAGACAGAGAAACCCTGTCTCAATAAACAAAAGAAAGCACATTAGCCTAGGATCAAGACACTTCTTAGAAAAGATTGGAGGAGGGGTTGTTAACTCTTCAGTCTGGAATATAGCTGAAGGGTGTGGTTGCCCACACGCCACATTTGAAATCCCCCAAGCACTCATATTCCCAGGTACAGAGGCTCTCAATGCTTGCGGTGGGAAGGGCTGCTGTCTACAAGCCCTGTGTGGGCTCCATGTAGGCAAATGGCGCTTACCTTTCCCACAGGCCTGCACCAGTCCGTACCACTCCCCACAGCTGTTACACAGCAAGGTGAAGGCAGCTTCTCGATGGCCTGTGACAGAGCCTGGAGCACACACATACAGCAGCTCGTCCCCCATCTCCAAGCCCGTGCGGCCCTGGAGGATGGTGTGTGGGAAGGACGGTGGGTCTCCGCAGGGCCTCTCTGAGGAAGGAAAAGCAGTAACAGGTCAGCGCCTCTGAAGTGCGGTAGTTGCCTTGTTCACCTGATTGGGTCTAGAATCACTATGGAAATGGAACTCTGGGTGTGTCTGTGTGGGATTGCTGAGATTTGGTTAACTGAAGTTTGTCCTGTGGTCCAGGACTGAATACAAAGGAGAAAGTAGAGGGACATGGTGGCGTAAGCCTTTAATCTCAGCACTTGGGAGGCAGGGGCGGAAGGATCTCTGTGAGTTCGAGGCCATCCTTGTCTACTTAGCAAGTTCTAAGATAGTCAGGACTAGAGAGAGAGAGAGAGAGAGAGAGAGAGAGAGAGAGAGAGAGAGAGAGAGAGAGAGAAAGAGAGAGAGAGAGAGAGAAAGAGACGCAGACAGGGAGACAGAGACAGAGAGGCAGAGAAGGAGAGGGGGAGGGATGAAGAGAGAGAGAGAGAGCGCGCATGCTGACTGGGGATGCAGGAGCCTTGAGCCTCCTTCACCATGTATGGACAGCACCCTCAGACAGTTAGCCAAAAGAAAGCCTTCCTCAGGGGCTTCCTGCAGCACTCCACCCCAGCATCATGTCAACTGATAGACACACAAATTATACAGAGCTTTCCCAGCCTATGAGGAAAAAATAAAAAAATAAAAAACCTGCAGAGAGAACCCCCACAGCCTGTCTCCTGAGTACCACCTACAACCAGCACTGGGATCTTAGGGACGAGCTCACTTAACTCATGGCCTGGCAGAATGCCTGACAGGGAGGGGGCACTTAAAAAAAAAAAAAAAAGCTTGTTGAATGACTCAATGTGGTGCCAAGTGCTACAACTTGTATTTTTAAATTGCCAGACACCAGGATCCCTCTGAGGCTCCTTGGTGACTCTGGCAGACAATCCTAGCAGCAGCAGCTTTTGCCTTAGAAGGAGGAGTCAGTGTGTCGTTAAGAGACCGACGTGCATGCCGAAGTGCTTATTAGATGCGTGTTTACATAAATACATCTGTCTGATAGCTGATGGAAACAAGGCTACCAGAGCAGCCACATACACAAAATACATGCAAATAGAAATATTTTCTACACATATATAAATGCACATGTACAAAACTACATACATACAACAGTTTGAATGGATAAAGAAAATGGCAGGATGGAAATTTATTTCTCTTGCGTCTGTGTGGTATGCATGCATGCATTCATGTGCATGTGTGCGCACATAGGACACCCTCTCTCTCTCTCTCTCTCTCTCTCTCTCTCTCTCTCTCTCTCTCTCTCTCTCTCTCTCTCTCTCTCTCTCATCTTACTCCTTGAGGCGGGGATTCTCAGTCAGACCCACTGCTCTACCATCTGGCTAGTCTTACTAGCCAGCTTGTTCTGGAGATGCCTCGTCTCTGCCTTCAGAGTCCGGGACTGAAGGCAGGCCACGGTGTCCACCTGGCACTTGTGCGGTTCTAGGGATCTGACCTCTGTTACCCATGCTTACATGGTGAGCACATTTAGCAGCCAAGCCATTTCCCACAAAGGGAATTTTATGCAGCCATAGAGGAACGCGAACCCATGACATTTTCAGGGAGAAGGGCACAACTGGAAGTCATCATGTTAAGCAAAAGAGGCCAGACTCAGACAAATTCCACATGTTTTTGTCTCATACATAGAGCCTGAGATTCAAAATTACATAAAAAACATCTGCTTAACACTTACTTATTTTATGTCTATACATGTGCATGTGTGTGGGCATCCATCATGGGGCATGTGTAGAGGCCAGAAGAGTTTGGGCAGTCTGTTTTCTCCATCTACTGTGTGGCTCCCAGGGATGGAACTCAAGGCTGTCAGGCTTGGCTGTAAGCTCCTTTACCTGCTGAGCCATCTCACTGGGCCAACATCTGTATATTTTTTTAACACAAATGACAATCCTGAAAACTCTGGTTTTTTGTTTTTTAGTTAATGTACTTTTTTTTTTTTTTAAGTATTTTAGATTTGCAGCAAAATTGAGAGGACGGCACACTGAACTCCTACATGCTACTTCCCTCCCTCAAGCTGCTCCCTTCTTCAAGAATGCCCTATGCTACTTCCCTCCCTCAAGCTGCTCCCTTCCTCAGGAATTTCTACATGCTACTTGCCTCCCTCAAGCTGCTCCCTTCCTCAGGAATTCCTACATGCTACTTCTCTCCTTCAAGCTGCTCCCTTCCTCAGGAATTCCTACATGCTACTTCTCTCCCTCAAGCTGCTCCCTTTCTGGTCTAAAAAGCATTTATGGTGTACTTACTTCCTCCCTCCCACAACCTTGGCAACCACTGAATCATGTCGAGTATCAAAATGGGGTCTGGGGAGAAGACTCAGAGGATAAATCAGGAGCTGAGTTCAACCCTCGCACTCACTTACAAAAGATGGGTGGGGTGGTACATTTGTGCTGTCCCAGCTTTGCAGAGGCAGGGACAGGTACTGTAGATCCCCAAGGGCTGCCTGGCCTGGCCAGCCAGCTGGCTCAGCCTACTTGGTGAGTTTCAGGGGAGAAAAGGGGGGGAACCCTGTCTCAAAAACAATGTCAATAACACCTGAGATGATTTCCTGGCCTTCACTCACACACACAAGTGCACATATAAATATATCATCCCAAACAAAATAATATCAATTTAGTAAGATTGCCAAACTGTCTTCCAACATAAATGAGAAATTTTTCATTCCTACTAACTGTTGTCTATGCCTTGGCAAGAACTTGAGGGTGCCAGAGTTTTAGATTTTGGCTATTTTGATAGAAATGAAGCTTTTCTTTACTGGTCTGCCTATCTTTTATTTTACTTTTAAAAGATTGATGTTGATGATTATTTTGTTTTTTTTAAGGTTTTTCAAGACAGAGTTTCTCTGTGTAACGGTCCTGGCTGTTCTGAACTCACTTTTGTAGACCAGGCTGGCCTTGAACTCCTGTCTCTGCCTTCCATGTGCTGGGACTAAAGGCATACACCACCACCACATGGCTGATTTTTAATATTCTTAATTATGTGTACTTGTATGTGTGGGGGTGGGTGCATATGTATGTTGTATTCTTTGGAGCAGGAGTTTCAAGCAGGCGGTCATAAACCAATTGATGTGGGTGCTGAGAACCGAGCTCGGGCCCTCTAGAGGAGCAGTACAAGCTCTTAGCCACTTAGCAGTCTCTTCACCCACCTCTACCTACCACTTATTTCCTACAGTACTAGCTGTAACTTCCCGTTGGTGTTGGAAAGCAGGGATGAGAGTTCTGATCTGATTGGGAAAGATTTGATCTCATCGTTCAGGAAAACATGAGCAGCAGGGGTTTTTTGTTTGTTTGTTTGTTTTTTGATTTTTGATTTTTGAGACAGGGTTTCTCTTGTAGTCTTGGCTGTCCTGGACTCACTTTGTAGACCAGGCTGGCCTCAAACTCACAGGGATTCTCCTGCCTGTGGGAAGGATTAAGCGTTGTCACAGGTGGAAGCAATCTTGGTGGGCTTTACCCTTGGAGCACCCCATAAATACCTTGTGGCAGACTGAGTGGAGCCATCCTGGGCCTGGAATTCAGAAAGCAGACCTGGGAACCCCACCTGGACTATTGTTTTTCTAATTGACCCTCAACGGGAGAAGGAGACCGCCCTTCCCACGTGACTCAGGCAGGTGGGGAGGAGAGAACTACAGGTTCAGACCTGGCTTGAGCGTGTGCGGAGCAGCAAACAGGCTGGACCAGCACGCGGGCCAGAGAGATACCTAAGGACCCGTCCCGTGGAATGGATACTGGAAGGTTCACTCTTTTGTCCCTTTAACCTTTTTTCCTTCTTGTGTAAGCTAGTTGGGTTGTATAATAAAGTTTAATTGTTAAGAAAACAGAGCCAACACCTGCCTCTGCCTCCGGAGTGCTGGGTTAAAGGAGTGCACCACCCACCTGGCTACACGGTCAATGTCAACGTGAGAAAGCCCCTCTCTACTTCAGTACTGATGATAAGTTTATTTTTTTCATACACGGGAGCTGGATCTGATCAACTGCTCTCCTCATGGATCAACACAATATAGTCACGTGATTTTTCTTCTGTAGTCCATTGATGTAATGGATTATATCAATTGTTTTAGTGTGAAACCAGGTCAGGTCAGGTCAATCCTACTTGGTCAGTGTGTGTGTGTGTGTGTGTGTGTGTGTGTGTGTGTGTGTGTGTGTGTATGTGTGTGTGTATGTGTGTGTGTAGGTCCAGGTGTTTATGTGTGCACATACAGAGACCAGCACAGGACATTCTTTGCCTTATAGCTTTGAAACGTGGTCTCTCACTAAACCTGGAGCTTCAGTATGATGCTTGGTCAGCAAGCTCCCCGGGTCCCCCTGTCTCCACCCCAAATTCTGGTACAACAAACATGTGCAATTTAAACCCATGTCTTCATACTTGCAGAGTTAAGTGTTCTCATCCACTAACCCATCTTCCCAGCTCCTGTAATTTTGGGGGTGGGGATGAGTACACGGAGCAAGGTCTTACTACATAGCCCAGACTGACCTCAAATTTGTGATTCCTCTTCCTCTGCATCCTGCCTCTGCTTCTGTCTCTGGAATGGTGGGATTCCAGGCATGTCACCACACTTGGTTTGTGTAATTCTTTTATCTCTCATTAGATTGGATTTGCTAATGTTTTCTTGTCTACGCTCATGAGACATATTGGTCTGTGTGCCTCTTTTCTTGGAATGTCTTGTCTGGTTTTGGTTTGGAGGTAATAATGGCCTCATGGAATGAATTAGGAAGTATTCCTTCTGCTTTTAATGTCTGGAAAATTCTGTAGAGAATCAGCATAATTTCTCCCTTAAGTGCCCGGGCCCATCTGTGCCTGATGCTCTGTTTCAGGGTTATTATTTATTCTGTTCTTTGACAGAGACTCAGTGAGATTGCTCCTTTCTTCTTAACAGCTTTGCTAGACTGTTCTTTCAGTGAACAGGCTCATTTCATCTAGGTTTCCAAAGCTGATAACCCAGCTACTTAGATTTTTTTTTTTTTATATTTAATCATCTGTATTTATTCATCTGGGTGTAGGCTTGTGCACATGAGTGCAAAGGACAGTAAAGGGCATTATAACTCCTGAAGCTGGAGTTACAGGTGGTTGTGAGCCACCCAGCCTGTGTGCTGGGGAATCAAACTGTCTGACAGATGCGTGAGCTGCCTGATGCAGATGCTGAAGGCTGAATGGCTCTTACCTGATGAGCATTTCTCCCATCCTATTTATATATTACTTTTATGATTCCTTTAATATCCATGAGATCTGTAGTAATTCCCCTTTTACAATTTCTTTTCTCTTTCTCTTTCTTTCTTTCTTTCTTTCTTTCTTCCTTGGGCAGGGGTGGTCTCACTGTGTAGCTTTGACTGGTTTGGAACTTATGTACAGCAGGCTGGCCTTGAACTCAGAGAGATCTGCCTGTCTCCGTCTCCTGAGTACTGGCATTAAAGACAAGTGCCACCACACCCAGCTGGGTTTTTTTCTCATTTCTTAAAAAAAAAAAAAAAAAACCTTATTATTTGTGTGTGGCTATGTGTGTCTGTGTACGTAGGTGTGGGTGTCCATGGAAGCCAGAAGAGTGTGTCAGCTCCTCTGGATCTGGAGTTAGAGATAGTCATAAGCCACCCAATGCCATGTGGATGCTGGGAATCAAAGTTTCATCCTCCGCAAGAACAGTGTGTGAGCGTGCACGCACAAATTTTCCGTGTGTGTGTGTGTGTGTGTGTCTCGCGCGTGTGCACGCACACGCACACTTGTCCACTTGTCACGAAGCTTATGTTTTACATCCTCATGTTTTGCCTGTTAGTCTAGAGTGTAGCTTCTAAGGTGCTCATGTGCTGAGCCAAAAGCCAGAAGGCAACATTTTCTAAAAAAATGTTTTAGAGTTTTTCCTCATCAGAAGTATAATCTCCCTCAACCTTGTGAAAGGCTACACTGTGGAGAACATTATTTTGTTAGTAGATAGACTTTTAATTCCATTTGGGTTTTCCATCACAATAAACAATGTCACAACGAACAGCTCTCTATGTGCATGTCTGTAAACATTTTACTTTATTTTGTGTGTACATGTGTGTATGTGTTCATGTGTGTAATGCATATATGTATGTATGTGTGTAAAAGCCTGAAGTCAACATCAGGTGCTTTCCTCTACTGTTTCTAACTTCATCTTTTCTCTTTTCTTCATTTTTTTCCTGTTTTGTTTTAAATTTATTTATTTTTATTTTATGTGCATTGGTGTTTTGCCTGCATGCGTGTCTGTGTGAGGGTATCAGATCTTGGATTATAGACAGTTGTGAGCTGCCCTGTGGGTACTGGGAATTGAACCCGGGTCCTTCAGAAGAGTAGTCAGTGCTCTCAACTGCTGAGCCATCTCTCCAACCCCTTTGTTTTATTTGAGACAGAATTTCTCTGTGTAGGCCTGGCTGTCCTGGGTTCACTTTGTATACGAGGCTGACCTTGAACTCACATAGATCCGCCTGCCTCTGCCTCTGCCTCCTGAGTGCTGGGGTTAAAGGCATGTACCACTACTGCCCAGCTCTCCACTTCATATTTTGAGACAGGGTCTCTCACTGAACCTGGTGTTCAGGTTCAGCAAGACTGGCTGGCCAGGGAGCTCTAGGCATCCTCTGGTTGCTGCCTCTTCACTGCTAGGATTATAGGTCCTCCTTCCTTCCTCCTCCTTCCTTCCCCCTCCTCTGAGAGCGTGTGTGCATGTGTGTGCACAGAAACTGGAAGTAGAGAGGAGGCATCCAGTGTTGAATTTAGATGCTCCTCCCTCAGGACAAACTGAAGTTTAGCACAGACTTGCCTTTGGTCATAGACATGGGTCTCTGTGTGGGGAGCAAGTTCAGGGGCTTGTGCTCATCTGCATCCTGCCTCCAGCAATGACAGCGACCACATGATGCTCGAACCCCACAGCTTAGCCAAGAGCTTCCCATAGCCCCCCCTTAAAATCCAGCCCAGTTTTCTTCCCCTGAAGATGACTCTTCTCGGTGTCCCCAGCCTTATCTCAGATTGCCGTCCTTCTGGGGACCATTCTCAGACGCACCAAGATCTCCCTTGCTGCCGTTCTACATGGCTACCCAGCTTGGATGCTTCTAAACTGCAGTTCTCAACCCGTGGGTGGAGACCCCTTTAGAGATGAATGACCCCTTGCAGAGGGGTCACCCGAGACCCATCAGAAAACACAGATGTTTACATTACAACTCATAACAGTAGCAACATGACAGTTATGAAGTTGCAACAAACCTAATTTTGTGGTGTGTGTGGGGTCACCACAGCATGAGGAACCGTGTTAAAGGCTTGAAGCACTAAAAGTTTGAGAACCTCTGCACCGTCCACAAAGGTCAGAAGGCTGGAAAATCCATAAGAGACGAGGTCCACAGAGGGCTCCTGACTTGGTGAGGGGAAAGAGTTGAGAAGATTGACCTGCACTTCACTTGCTTCTGGGACATGCAGTCACTAGACTAAATTCGAGCCTACATTTGAACACAGAACACTCAAAGTCTTGAAGGAGGACCAAGCCTGACCACAGAACAGACTCTGGGCCCCGTGTAGATAAACAGCTAAAGGTTAAAAGATAGCCTGAGGAGCCGGGTGTAGTGGCACATGCTCGTAATCCCAGCACTTGGGAGGCAGAGGCAGGTGGATCACTGTGAGTTCAAGGCCAGCCTGGTGTACAAAGCAAGTCTAGGACAGCCAAGGCTACACAGAGAAACCCTGTCTCGAGGAAAAAAAAAAAAAAAAGATTGCCTGAGAAAGTCAAAACAAAACAAAATAGCCAGGCAGTGGTAGCACACACCTTTAATCCCAGTACTCAGCGGGGATGGGGGTGGGGCTAGGGTGGGGGGCGAGGAGAGCCTCAAGCTAGGGCTCTTGTTACACAAGAGAAACCCTGTCTCAAAAAAAATTGTAAAAGAACCAAAACCAAAACAAGAAAAACAACAACAAAAAAACAAACAAACAAAACCCAAAACCAACCAAACAAAAAGATAGGCTGAGGAGGGGCAATTCTCCCAAAGCCATCCCTGAGGTGGGAGTTCTCTCCTCTAGGCACGCCTGAGAATCGGGTCCTCTCAAAAATTCCCATCTATCTTGGGGACAGTGAGCATGCTGCTGCTCTTCCTGAAGGCCTAACAGAACTGCCCATTCCTGTTTTTTTTTGGGGGGGGGAAGTAAAGATGACCGTCACATGTGGGGTGACAATGCTGTTAGGAAGGGAGGTGAGGCCAGCTCTGTCTCAGGGGACAGAGACGTTAGCAAAGTGTGGGCTTGGGGTGTGGCAGTCAGAGTCCAAGGGATGCTGGAAGCCTCTAGGCCCTGGGCTGCAGACCCCACCAAGAAGCTGCCAAAGGAGACAGGAGACAGGGGGCAGGGAACCCCAAATGTAAGAGGCTTATTTCATCAGTATCCTCTGGGTTAAAAATAACTGCACGTATTAGTCTAAGTGAGATCACCATGGGGCTGGAAATTCACTGTCTGAAGCAAAAACACCAGAAGGAAAAAGACGCATCTACACTGGTAATGAACTCTACTTTAAAGATGTGCAGGAGGGGCTGTGCGAGCAGGAGCCAGGCCAGTCTTCCCTCTGGGCATTTTAGCAGATGCACATCTGCCAGTTTTGAAGTTAGCACACTTCATGTTCCTGGTCTTGCCAGAGGGGAGCAGCATCATGGTGCCACGGCCACGACATGCCATCCGGAGGGAGGGTATAAAAAGAGGGTGTTCTTCTGGGAACTGAGTGGAGCCTCACCTGTGCAAAGTGGGAATCTCAGACTCTCTGCACTGGGCCTACCTGCCCCACCTTCAGGTCCTCTCAACTGAGCCTTAAAACTCTGTACTCTGAGTAATAACCTCAGGAGGGCTTAGCTGAGCAGCACTTGGAAGTGTGTAGAAGCCCTCTGGAGAGCCCAACGCTTGCTTTGCGCAAGGAGGTGGTCCTTCCCTCAGTAACCTATGCCCCTGGTCAACCCTGTAGTCCATCAAGTCTCCACAAGGGAAGAGTAGCCTCTCCCCAGTGAAGCCCGGAAGGCTGAGAGGAATGGCTTACATGGTACATCCAAGGCAGGACGGCAGGACATAGGGGCAGGTTTTGATGGGAGCACAGGGATGTTGGGTGGGCTTGAGTCAGTCGTGGTTCTGTGAGTGACCCCAATAAACTGACTACCAAGCTCGATTGAGTGGGATCGTTTGGTGTCCAGTCCTTGGTGTCCCCACTGAGGGACCTCTCACTAGGGGAAACTCATACCGCGTGGGAGGACACACACACCCATTAGTAAATTCTCCTCTGGTACATTTGAGAGGAGGTTGTAGACATGATGCCCTTCACCCCTAAAGGACTTTGTATGCAAGGATCAAGAATGCTCTCTAGCCGCAGTAACTATCAAAATCTCCACATTTGGGCTTTGGTATCATGCTGTCCAATTCACAATCTATATTTGAATATAATCAAATAGAATTGTTTTTTCCAGTCCAGGGTACAACTCAGGATTGCACTTCATTGCCATTTCTCTCATCCTATTTTAATCTAGGACAGCTGCTTAGTCTTCCTCTGTTTTTTTTTTTTTTTTTTTTTTTTTTTTCTTTTTCTGATTTTCTGCACTGTAATTTATTTTAGTGGTGTGTGTGTATGTGTGTGTGTGTGAGTGTGTGTGTGTGTGGTGTCTGTATGTGATGTGTGTGTATGTAGGGGTGGTATCTGTGTGTCTGTATATCTCTGTATGTGCAGGTGTGCATGCCCGAGCACACATGTGTGGAGGCCAGAGGAGGATGTCAGGTGTCCTGGTCCTCACTGCCACCCTAACTCCCTCCAGATATGGTTTCCTTTTGAACCCGATGCTCACCATCATAGCTAGGATGGTGGCTCTTGAGTTCCCCAGGAGCAAGGCTACTTCTAAACCGTGCTACAGATTTATAAATGAGTCTAGCCAGGATTGGCACAAGAGCCACAAAAATTGTACTTGTCCTACACTAAACCTTAGTGCCACCAAGTTGTGATTCATTGTAAGTCACTCTTACTTTGGAGTGGCATGTTCCGTCACAGAAACTAAAGAGGACCTGTTTCCTTGAGATCAGTAGAGGAACAAAGTTCTGTTATGTTTTTCTCAGACTGCCAATGTTTGGGACCCAAGGGGTTATTTGAATTTATTTATATGGCTGTCAGAGAGTGTGAGAGTGAGAGAGAGACAGAGACAGACAGACAGACAGACACAGAAAAAGACAGAGACAGAGAGACAGACAGTTCTTGCTCTCCCTAGTCATTTGTAAAACCAAGGCCACGCCCCTTGGTTATTTGATTGGACAGATGGAGAGATGTCTGACAGTCTTCCATATAACCCAGCAGATGGAGACCTTTTTCTAGGCAGAGAGCTCACACTGGAAGACAGGCTGGTCACTGATGAATCTGCATCTGCCAGTATATTCATGATAGTGCTCATGTTTACCAGTTCTGGTCTTCCCTGGGCACAGTGATTTGGTGCATCCAGAGGCAGCCTAAGGATTTGTGCTTTTGACAACTTTATCTGGTGTTTCTAATGTTGAGAGAGATCTGGGGCTGGGGAGATGGTTCAGTGGGTAAGAGCTGGCAAGCCTGGCAACCTGAGTTTGATGCCCAGGAGCCGCAGGATGGAAGAAGACAACTGACTTGCATGAGTTAATTTCTGACTTCCACACACACGCACAACGACACATACGTACCCACATGTGCAAGCACACACACACACACACACACACACACACACACACACACACCCCAAATGGAAAAAAATTTAAAGGGATGTTTAAGAAGTCATGAGTTTGAAAAACAAACAAACAAACAAACAAACCTCTCAACCTAGACTGCAAATGAAACTCACTGGGAAGGTTTTTAAAAGCTCAGTGGCAGGGTATGGGAGCAGGGCAGGAGGATTAGAAGCCATTTTTGGCTACAAGGTGATTTCTGGTCTAACCTGTACTACATGCCATTCTGCCTCAAAAAACAAAACAAAACAAAAAAACAAAAAAAAAAACCCTGACACTCTGAATGCTCAGAATATTCAGATTAAATCCTTCAGGCACCATTTTAAAAAAATAATTTATTTATTTTTATGTACATTGGTGTTTTGCCTGCATGTATATCTATGTGAGCTGCCATGGGGGGGCGGCTATGAATTGCACCATAGCCTCTAGAAGAGCAGCCTGCGCTCTTAACCGCTGAGCTGTCTCTCCGGCCCCCAGGCACCAATATTTTTAATACTTCTTAGTGAGCAGCCAGGCAGAACTTTTTCTGAGAGCTACTGATGAGCCTGGCCTTTTCTCTATCAACAGCCCTGTTCAGCAGCGTGTGTCTCTGATAAGGAAGATCTACTCACCCAGGCGCACATGAGATGCTGCCTAGAGGCTTCTTATGGGCTCTCTCCTCACCACTTGGCTGATTTTTTTCAACAGGAAGTTGAAAATTTCCCTCCCACGGGCAGTTTCCCACATCCCATACATTTCTTTTTTCAGAATAGGAATGTTTTAAAAGATTTATTTATGGGGTTCGGCATATGACTCAGCGGTTAAGAGCACTGTCTGCTCTTGCAGAGGATCTGGGTTCAATTCCCAGAACACGCATGGCAGCTCATAATTGTCTGTAAGCCCAGTTCCAGGAGACCTGACACCCTCATACAGACATACATTTGAGCAAACACCAATGCATGTAAATTTTTTTAAAAAATTTTTAAAGATTTATTTGTTTTGTGTGTGTGAGTGTTTTGCATGTGTGTATGTGCAGCATGTCATGAGCCTTCATGTTGGTGCTGGGACTCAAACCTCTGCAAGAGAAACAAGTGCTCCTAACCTCTGAGCTGATTCTCCAGCTCAGCAAAGGGATTCTTTTTTAGCTATGCCCCTATCCAGACCAAGAGGTGAAAGCCTAAGCCGTGACCATCAGGATCTGTAGCAGACACGGCCAGGGCTCTTTTCTTATTCTTTACAATTCTGGATCTTTCCAGACATGGGGCTCCTGGTGGGCACCTGCCCCTCTTTGTGAGAGGGTGGCACTTGTATCTGTGCAATCAAAAACCCAGGAGCCACATTTCATGACATAGCCCTTGACCAATGTGTTGAGAGAATACCTTGTGTCTGTATGAAAACTTCACCTGTCAGTAGTAAACCTGATGGCCTATATAGGGGCTCAGGCAGGAAATGGGAGGTGGGACACCCACCATGCAGAAAGGATTCTGGGATACAGCCAGGAGTTCTAGGTTCAGCTGGGAAGATGGGAGGAGGACAGATGCATGCTACCTGGGCAGAGGTAATCAGCCACATGGCAAAATATAGATTAGTATAAATGGGTTATTTTAAGTTATGAGCTAGTCAGAGAAGAGCCTAGCTATATGCCATAGGTATTTTTAGTTATATTTTGAGTCTCATGAGTCATTAATTCTGAGAGCTTGGGGATGGGAGGAAAACCCCACAACATCAATGATTGACAGCTATCACGGTGGTCTACCACAGCCTCTTCAACCCAATAGGGAAAATCACTATCAGCTTAGCTAGATTTAGTATGACTTAGGAGATCCAGCTCCAGGTGTGCCTGTGAAGGTGTTTGCAGGGCTGTCTAACATGTCCTAGAGTCCGACAACCTCTGGGAAAGGAAAGGTCTGATGGCCAACAACATCCGTCCCTCTCTGCTTCCCAGATGTGGGCACAATGTCCACAGCAGTCTTAAGCTCCTGCAGCCGGCAGCATGATGAAGTCGGCCTTCAACTGCGAGTCAAAGTGAACAGCAATGATACAATGGCAGGTATGTGCGCACTGTCTCCAGAGGTTCTCTGAAACACTGGGGCCAAAGTCATCTTGTCCACCGCATCTCTGTGAACTCCGCCTAGCTGTGCCATTGCTTGGCCACCTTCGCTTTTCTGTCCAGGCTCGCACTGCCCTGTCTGCTTTCCTAATTAGACTCTTTCTAAACTTTATCATTTTATTTATTAACTTTTATTTATTTTATTTTTAAAAATTATGTGTGTATGTGCACATGTGAATGATAGTGCCCACAAAGTCCAGAAGGGGTTATTGGGTGTTACAGGCAGTTGTCAACTGTCTAATATGGGTGCTGGGGACCAAAGTTCCTTTGGAAGGCCAGTAAATGGTACTAGCCTCAACCAGCCCTCTATGTACCCTGTGAAGCCTCAATAAAGAGTGTTCAGAGAAGTGTCACCTCAGCGTGCTCACACCTCAGCATGCTCACCTAGATTGCCCACACACAATAGCGGCTGCCACTCATACCCTCCAGGGACCCTTACAAGGACTGACCTTCATCCTTAATACAAAGGGCGTTGTGCTTGGCACCAGGAACTGGGTGACTGTCAATTCTCACATCAACAGCTCTCGGAATTTGCTGTTCACCATTCCCTTTGCTACACACGGTTGTCCTGAAACAGACAAAGGATCCTGGGTTAGGAGAACATCTTTGGGTTGAAAAGAACTCTTTTCAGCTATCAGCTGAGTCAGCAGATTTTGGGGTGATTTGTGACTTTTGGATGAAAGCATCCACATAGAAACGTTCTCCACAGACAGTTTGCGTTCTAGAAGGCAGGTGATGCTGGGGTTAACTCGAAGGCATCAGTTCAACTCTCAGAAGCCACATCTTTTTTAATCCCGTTTACAATGCAGGTTTCAGGTACTGGACTTAGGTCCTCGGGCTTGGTAGTAAGCACCTTTACCTGCTGAGCTGCCTCCCCAGGTGTCATCTGAGTTTTCAAATTGGGCTAGAGAGAAGGCTCAGCAGCTGAGTGCTTGCTCTTGCCGAGGACCCGGATTATATTCCCAGCACCCATGCATGGGACTCAGAACCTTCTATAACTCCAGTTTCAGGAGATCTTAAGAGACTTTAAAATCCACTAAAATTATGTAAAAATCTTTTTTTTAACATGCAAAGAACTTAAGTCACTCTAGGTAAGTGATTGCAATCAAAACACTTAAAAATTAATAGACTATTTGGGAACAGAAGGCACAATATGACACATACTTGGCATAATGGTACACAACTGTAGTGCCAGGTACTTGTTAAGCTGAGGCAAGAGGATTACTTGAAGCAACGAGTTTGAGGCCAGCTTGAGCAACATAGTATTTGCCACTGCTACCTCCCCCAAAAGATAGATGATCACCTGAGTGTAGAGAAATTTTAATCTGGCAATATGGCTGGCAAGGGATCACATCCAAAGACCTTCTAGGTCTATGTGATCCAACTGGAATGCAGACACCTTAGTACACACCTTTAATCCCTAACAATGAAGGTTAGTTTATAGGAGGAAGCAGCCATGTTTGAAAGTGATGTCTAATTGAGGGGCAGACAAAGTGTCGAATCAGAGAGAGATTTGAGAGATGAATCAGAGATAGATTATGCCCAAGTCTTATGAGAGCGGGACAAGAAAAAGAGGCTACCTAAGAGAAGCATGGTGGGGGGCGGGAGGGGTTACTGAGAGTTTTTTGTTTTAAACTGGGTCGGTTTTTACAGAGACAAGTTGTAGAGAGAACAAGCTAGAGACAGGTGAAGACAGAAGGAGCCAGGAAGAGCAATTCAGTCGATTCAGAAGCTGAGAGAGGCCAGTTTGAATCAGTCAGCTTGGAGAGGAGTTTAGGCCAGAACAGGTGAGTTGAACCAGCCAGTGAGTTCAGAAAGAGCTAGAAAGGCTTGTAAATGGCTCTCATCTCTTCCCCTCATCTGAAGAAATAAAAACAACATTTACACCTGGCATGCAATGTGGTTGGAAGGAAAATATGATTGGGGAAGGAGAAAGCCCCACCAACGTTGCAAAAAGCAGAGGACATCTGACAGAAATGTTGCAGAGGACAGAAGACAAGTGACAGAGCCGCAGAGAAGAGATTTGCCTGGATCATCTCTAGAGGAAGCATCAGTTCTTTGAGTTCAAAGATACTCAGGAGACTCTGGAGCTGCAGGAGCCTCTGAGACAGTGACCCACAGTAAGCCAGCCCAAAAGATAATTTTAACTATATAGACAGACCTTTCCTGCATTAAAAAGTGGGAAACTCAGGCTGTAGAGATGTCTCAAAGGTTAAGTGCACTGTCTGTTGTTCTAAAGGTCCCAAGTTCAATTCCCAGGAACTACATGGTAGCTCATAACCATCTATAATGAGATCTGGTGCAAAGTACTCAAGGACGCAGAAGCAGGTCGATTGCTGTAAGTTCAAGGCCAGCCTGGTCTACAAAGCAAATCCAGGACAGCCAAGGCTACACAGAGAAAACTTGTCTCAGAAAAAGAAAATCTATTGCAGTTCTTATTGTAACTGTGATCACAAGAGTAAACTCTTCCTTGCTTTCAATTGCAATCTTTATAGATTTCCTCTCAAAAGAGATTGAAAAAAATAACTATACAACCAGGAAAAAATAGCCATACAAGAAAAATTAGTTATGATAGTACAAAGGCTTGACAGAGAAGAGGCAGAGAAAGCAAACGAACAGGAAATACTAATTATGAACCTACGGTACCTAATGAAATTAAGGACCAATATAACCCATTGAACCTATGGTGCCCCCTTTTAATGAAATTGAGGAAAGGCAAGCACCCCCACTAGCTTTCCCAGTTACCTGGGAACAAATGCCAGAAAGTGGTAAACATTCACAAAATGAACAACTAGTCTGGAATCCTGTTAAAATACAAGATCTCAAACATTTCAAAAGAATCAATAGTAACTTATGGAATGCAAGTACTCTGAGACAGATGTTGAATACCTGGGCTACCCAAGACAGGATTATCCCCCAACACTGGAAAGATTTTGCAACAGCCATCCTGGAAGCTGGTTCTCAATTACAATGGCTGACATGGTGTCAAGAAGAAGATCCAGGGGCTGGAGAGATGGCTCAATGGTTAAGAGAACAGTCTATTCTTCCAGAGGACCCAGGTTCAATTCCCAGCACCCATATGGCAGTTCACAACTGTCTGTCCCTCCAGTTCCAGAGGACTTGTATAGACAAGCAAGGTAAACACCAATGCACATAAAAATAAATAAATCTTAAGAAAAAAAGAAGAAGATCCAATTATGAAAAATTGTTATAGGTCTAAAGGTGTTAATATCATGAAAAATCAATTGTTAGATGAAGGTCAAATGCTGATTTATGAAAGTAGATGCAATCTGATGACTCTATTATTATACAATGTACTTTAAGAGCCTGGGATAAGGTGGAAGACCAAGGAAAAGGGTCTATGCCATTCACAAAGATTATGCAAAGCCTCAGAGAGAGACTTTTACTGATTTCTTATATAGATTAGCATTGGCTACAAATAGAGCAATATCAGATCCAGATTTGACCCAGGTATTAATTGAAACTTTAACCTTAGAAAATGCAAATGCAAGGTATAAAAACATCCTTAGACTTTTAAAAGCTCAATCAACACCCATGGATGAATGGATTAGAACTACTACTGATATTGACCCTAGTGACTATATAATTGGACAAGCAATAGCCGATAATCTTAGGTATCAAAATGTCCATTGTTTTAACTGTGGGAGATGAGACCATTTGGAAAGGGACTGTAGGCAAGGCATTCCTGGAGACTTCTCTAAAAGACCTCAGCTTTCCAGGATTTGTAGAAGGTGTGGTAAGGGTAGGCATTGCAGGTCAGCAAGAGATATATAAGGTAATCCCTTACTTATGGGAAACTCCCTCTGAGGTAATCCTTTAAATACGGGGAAACTTCCTAAGGGGGTTTGCTCATACCCTACAACAAACAACACTAGTCAGGTTTTTCCTATCAGCAGCCCTCAGAGAAACTAGAGAAAACTAAATTAGGTATTGGAGATGCAAATGCATGCTACAGAAGGCGACACTGCTCTGGCCTTAGCCACAAATAGTTCATTAATCAAGGGCAGAGCAGCTTCACCAGATGGAAGAAGAAATTCTGGAGGTTTGGAAAACCAACAGCCCTACTTTTAAAATGGTTAACTGACAAGCCTGTGTGGATAGAGCAAGGGCCCTAGAATGAAGAAAAAATTGTAGGTGCTTGAGTAGCTAGAAGCTCATCATACAGAAAAGTCTACAAGTCCTTGGAATTCTCCTGTATCTGTTTTTTGTTTTTTGTTTTTAATCTGGAAATTTGAGGATGTTGACTGACCTAAGGTCTGTAAATAAACTGATCCAACAAAAAATGATCCATTACAGTCTGGAATCCCTGGGTCTTCTCTATTACCAAAAGGATGGCCTATAATAATAATCAATTTAAAAGACTGCTTCTTTACTATTTCCCTTACAAAGCAAGATAGAGAAAAATTAGCCTTTACAGGCTACTTACAACAATGTTCAACCTGTGAAAAGATACCAATAAAAAGTCCTTCTTCAAGCTGGTGTGGTAGTGAACCACTTTAAACCCAGAATGTGGGAAGGCAGAGGCAGGAAGATCTCTGTGAGTTCAAGGCCAGTCTGGCCTACAAAGTGAGTCCAAGGCTATACAGAGAAATCTTATCTTGATAAACAAACAAACACAAACAAAAAAAAAAATAAAAAAAAAAAAAAAAAAAAAAAAACCAAAAAACAAAACAAACAAAAAAGAAAAAAAAGAAAAGAAAAAGTTCTTCAAGGAATGTTAAATAGTTCAATTCTATGTAAGTATTTTGTACAACAGCTGCTAGAAAGAATTCATAATCAATTTTCTTAACCCATAATTTACTATTATATGAATGATATCTTGTTGACAGATTCTGATGCAAATAGATTAAAGTTTAATGAAGAAAAAAAGATTTTACTTAGTTGGGATTTAAAATTAAGTCAACAAGCAATTCAATCACAAAAGGTACAGATCAGAAGAGATCTGTTACAAATGCTTAATGACTTTCAAAAACTACTGGGAGATATTAACTGGCTGCAGCCTACTGTTTGATAACTATTCAAGAACTGAGTAATTTGTTTCAAACTTTACAAGGTAATTCTTTTTTTTTTTTTTTTTAAGATTTATTTATTTATTATATATACAGTATTTTGCCTGCATGTACTCCTGCCCTCCTGAAGGGGGCACCAGATCTCATTATAGATGGTTGTGGCCACCATATGGTTGCTGGGAATTGAACTCAGGACCTTTGGAAGAACATACAGTGCTCTTAACCTCTGAGCCATCTCTCCAGCCCTGCAAGGTAATTCTAACTTAAACAGTCACAGACGATTAACAGCTGAAGCAGAGAAAGAGTTGACTCAGGTAGAGCAAAGACTGCAGGATGCGGCGTATGTGGACCACCTCCATCCTAAACATGCCTGTGTTCTCGTTATCTTGCTTTCTACTCGTTCTCATACTGGACTCACTATGCAGAGAAAAGACAAAAGTTTAGAATGGATCTTCTTAGCACATATAAACAGAGGAAAAAAACCTAGAAACTTGTGTTGAAAAGGTTTGATCTAATTGTAAAAGAAAGAATAAGACTTTGTTAATGATCAGGAACAGACCCAGAAGAAATTATAGTACCTTTATACCAATGCTGAAATTACCTCATTATGGGTAATTAATGAAAGTTGGCAAAGAGTTGTAGAAATTATTTGGAAGAGGTTTAATAACAAATATCCCAAAAGCAAGCAACTCCAGTTCATAAAAGAACTTACTGGATTCTGCCCCTGGTACAGTGAAAAAAGACACCAATTTCTGAAGTGCCTACATTTCATACCAATGCAAATAAACCAGGAATGGCAGGTCTCATGTCAGGAAATGTAAGTAAAGTAATTCAAAGCCCATGTGCTTTGGTTAAAAAAAAATCAGAGCAAGTCTTATGGTTTTATTAGACTTCTCTGAACCCATCAATATATTTTCTGCATATTCACAATATGTAGAGAGGGTTATATTACATAGAGAAACTGCTGAACTTATTCCTGATAATTCAGAATTAACATCGTTATTTATACAACCGCAATATACAATTTGAGGCAGAAATGATCCAGTATATATCACTCGTATTCAATTTCATATGGGATTGCCTATGCCATTGGCACAAAGAAACAAGGAGATTGACTAATCATTAATAGGAAATGTGCTAGAAGCTTCAGAATTTCATAAAAGAGTAGTGAGGGTCCACCAAGACACCACTGCTCTCTTGCCCAGGTCCCTGTTTCCCTGACCCATGCTGGAGGCACGGCCTTCTTCCTGAGAGTGGGGAGGTCTTCCAAGTGACAACACCTGGCTTCGGTTTTTCCTTTTCCTTGGAAGTTCTGAGTGAAACTGAGGCGCCTCACTAGGGTAGTGGTTCATTTTCTTTCTCTCTCTCTCTCTTTCTTTCTTTCTTCAGAATGCATGCCTCTGCAAGAACCATTGCTTCTTGACAAAGTTTCCAAGCTTGGCATCTCCTTCTAAAACCTTTTATGGGAGGCTCCCTAAAATCCAGATTCAGGAGTGCAGAAGACACAGGGACTGGCTGTGAGGAGAGCTGGGAGAAGTGACTTATGGAAGGAGGAGGAGCTCTCATTTGCTAGATCACCTTAGCCAACTGGTCTCAGAGGTCTGTAGAAAGCCTGCAACCGTGAGCCTAGGGGGAAACTGAGGTAGGATTTAAAGGAGGAAGAACGTCATCAGAGCTACCTCCCAGATAGAGGGGGAAATGGAGCCAAATGGTGCCTATGGGAGGCAAACTAGCATAGATAGGAGTAGTTTGCTGCTCTTAGGAAAGTCATTCAGATCCCTCCAAGTCTTGGTCTGATTTGTAAGATGGAGGTACTGAAGCTAGGAGGGCAGCTCAGCGATAAATGTGTGCTTGGCATGTGTGAGGCACCACAACAAAGTAGGGATTGGGTGGTGTGCCACTGAGTCCACCAAACTGGAGCAGGTAGGTTGCATAACCTGTCTGGGACGGGAACATCAGAGAACACAGTGGGTATGCCCTCTGTGTCACCCAGTCATCTGTAGAGAGACACAAGACCAGTGCCCTCCCCCAAGCCTGAATCCCACAAGGAGGGTAGTCACCATCTACAGATCCTCTGTGTGGGTGCTAGAAAAGTGGTAATTTCTGACAGGAAACTTCTCAACCACCAAACCACCTCTCCAGCCCCTTCCTTTCCGTTAGATTTTTTTTTTTAAAAGGTTATTTATTATGTATACTGTATTTTGCCTGCATGTGTGCCTGCACCCCAGAAAAGGGCACCAGATCTCATTATAGATGTTTGTGAGCCACCACGTGGCTGCTGAGAATTGAACTCAGGACCTTTGGAAGAGCAGACGATGTTCTTAACCACTGACACCCTGCCCCCTTTAAAATTCTAATTGCATGCAATTTTACCACTTTTTGCCATTTTCTCTACATTTTAAAAATTATTTCTTCCTCTTTCATTTATTCTGCATATCTTCCTCTGAAATAGCTTCCACTTCACTAATGCTTTCTTTAGCTCTTTTCAATCAGCTGTTAGATCCATCCATTAAATTATTAATTTTAGGGTTTTTTTCATTTCTAAAGTATTTCCATTTGATTATTTTTAGCTTCTCATGGTGTTAAAGTTATCCTTGCCTTTTATATCTTTCTAAAATTTTAAAGGATTGTCACCTTAAAAAAAAGAATTTAAAAAATGTATGTGCATGGCTGTTCTGCCTGTAATGTATGTCTGGGCACCATGTGTGTGTCTGGTGCCTAAGGAGGTCAGAAGAGGATGTTGAAGTGATGGACGGATGGTTGTAAGTTTCCCTGTGCATGCTGGGAATCAAACCCTGGTCCTCTACAAAAATAGCTAGTGCTCTTAATGGCTGAGCTATTTCTCCAGCTCCAAGGATTGTCTTCTGAATGTCAGTATTTACCAATGCTGACACATAGACTTTCTTTTAGCCGTTGTGTCTCCTGAATTTTATTCATTATTAGTATCCTAGTATGCTTGGCTATTTTATATTGTGTAAGAAATACTGTGCTAACAAAAAATTGCTTGTTGAAATAAATCAAGGCCTAGGTTAGAATTGTCTTCCTTAAAAGTACATTTTTATGAATTCTTCCAGATACCCAAAGGCTTGAAATTCCATTATCATCTTTGAAATCTAAAGAGCAGGTGCAAACACTACTGGGACATTTTCTCCAGTCTTATGATTATAAGACTCACTTCTTTTAAGCATCCCATGGGTTAGTTAGGAACTCAGCACGCAGTGGACTGACTGTCTGCTTCGTAGCCTCTAGAGCGGTGGTTGTCAGCCTTCCTAACACCGTGACCCCTTAGTTCAGTTTCCATGTTGTGGTGACCCCCAATCATAAAACTATTTTCATTGCTACTTCAATAACTGTAAGTTTGCTATTGTTATAAACCGTAAATGTAAACACCTGTGTTTTCCAATGGTCTTATGCTGGTCAAATGACCCTTTCACAGGGGCCGTGACCCACTGGTTGAGCCTCGAGGCTCTAGAACCAAGCTGGAACTACTCATAGGCTGATGAGAACTCAACAGCAGGGGGTCTGGAAGCAGCTGAAATCACTTTCACTCATGTTTCAGGCAGTTAACGTTAGCTACTGGGGAGGCCACTGGCTAAGGTGGTTGGCAAAGGCCCTGTGTGGGGCTCTGACCTTCTTCAGAGCATAGCTATGCCGTCTGTATTTGTTGCTGTTGCATGACCATGGGCAAAGCACCTGAGAGAAGAGCAGTTGTTTTGGCTCATGGGCTCAGAGATTTGAGGCCACGAAGTTGGAGAGGTATGGGGGCAAGAACCACCCAGTCTGTGGTGCCAGGGGCTGATCATACGGCTGAGGACCAGGATACAAAAAAGTGACAGGAATCAGGCTGTGCAAGTAATCCTCAAAGGACAGCTCCCCTCACCCAACGTGACCTACTGACCAGTTTGGCCCCACATTGTAAATGTGACACCACTCAAAACAAGAGCTCAAGGAGGATTTTTTTTTTTTAGATTCAAACTATAATTACCTGTAAATAATTATAAAGCTACAAAGATGTATGAATGGCTTTAGAAAGCAGAGCCTGCTGGAAGGGGCAGGAGATCATTCAGCAGATAAAGGCAACTGAAGAAGCCTGGTGACCTGAGTTACACCCAGAAACCCACGTACAAGGCTGGATGTGGTGGCATGTATCTGTGATCCGCATTCCTATGGCGAGATGGGAGCACAGACCAGAGAACTGGCCTGGAAGCCGGGTGGCCAGCTAGCCTGGAGTACGCAGAGCAGAAGAAACAAGAGAGACTCTGCTTTGACAAGGCGGAAGAGAGAACTGACTTTGAAAAGCTGTCCTCTAAACTGGATGGTGGTGGTGCACACCTTTAATCCCAGTGCTTGGAGGCAGAGGCAGGTGGATCTCTGTGAGTTCAAGGCCAGCCTGGTCTACAGAGTAAGTCCCGGGACAGCCAAGGTTAACACAAGAAACTCTATCTAAAAAAATAAAACAAAACAAAACAACAACCAAAAAAAGAAAAGAAAAAAAAAGAAAGGAAGGAAATTTGTCCTCTGATGTGTGTGTGTGTGTGTGTGTGTGTGTGTGTGTGTGTGTTTGTGTGTGAGATCCACCAGCCCATATGCACATGCACACATACACACACATAAATAAATAATACATAGATTGGACATGCTAGAAGTCACAGTCCATCTCACATAGCCTACGCTGCTGTCCCTGCAGGACAGTTAAGTCTCATATACAACCTAGGTAGGCAGCTGAGCTGGTTGGGAAGGAATGCTTCTCCCAGCTGTCCTGACTTACCCAAGGGTGCCATCAGCCAACCAGCCTGTTGTGCACACTGCGAAGGCACAATCCTGGATCACCCTCTTCAGCTCGCCGGTAGACACCAGGTGGGCACCCTTACCCTTGCAGGAGAGCCGAGCCGCCTCCAGGTCCAGGCCCTGCGAGCCGTTCTGAGACTCCAGCACGAAGAGCTTCCCTGTGCAGGAAGAGGAAGATACATGCGTGGTAAGGTGCAAGGCACTGGGGACTGCGCATGCTCGTTGTCTGCAGACCCTGGTGCACACCATCTCTGGGACCAGGTGATGATCGTTCTGTGTTTCCACTTCCTTCTTCTCTAGTCATTTTGAAATGGGTTCTCCCTGTGTTGCCCAAAGGGCTTCAAACCCGTGAGCTCAAATCATCCTCCCATCTCGTCTTCCCTTGCATCTGGGACAAGAGTGTGACAGGGTCTCTCGCTGGTTCTAGTCTACCATAAAGAAGCAAATAAACAAACATAAACATTTAACTGAGGTGGGAAGATGGACTGGATGGGTAAGTGTTTGCCTTAGGAGCTCAGGGGCCCTGAGTTTGATCTGTAGAAACCGCATAAAAATAAAGCCAAGTATAGTGACGCTTGTGGTCCCAGTGCCAAGGAAGAGGAAACAGGGGGATTATGGATGGGCTTGCTGGGCAGCTGACCTGGCCTATTTGAGGAGTTTCAAGGCAGTGGGAGACCCTGTCTCAAGAGAACAACAGCTTTTGGCGTTTGAGCACAACAGCTGAGGTTGCTCTGTGGACTCCACATGCATATACACGTATGTATATGCTGGCTCTCTCTCGGTCTCTCTGTCTCTGTCTCTGATCACACACACACACACACACACACACACACACACACACACACACACACACACACCAACTAGACAGTCCAACATGCATTTGAATTAGCTGGGTGTGATGACACGTCTTAATCCCAGCACTGCAGATCTCTGAGTTCTACAGGCCAGCCTGATCTACAAGTGAGACCCTGGTGTGGTCGTGGTGGTGGTGGTGGTGGTAGTGTGTATGTGTGTGTTAGCTTTTCTTTGTTTAATCCTTCCTCCAAAACAGATGTGACAAGGCTCAGTGTCCTGGGTTCCCTTGCATGGGTGTCTTGGTGCCCAGGGCTCTGACACTGTCTTCACTGCTTCCTTCTGCCTTGCATGCCCTGAGGTGTCCTTGACCCAGCAGGGTTCTTCGCTTCCTCTTCCTCACCCCCGAGACAGCGTTTCTCTGTGTAGCCTTGACTACCCTGGACTCGCTTTGTAGACCAGGCTGGCCTCGAACTCACAGTGATCCACCTGCCTCTGCCTCCTGATTGCTGGGATTAAAGGTGTGCACCACCACCACCCGGCTGGTTCTTTACTTCTTGTCCCTTAGGACAAGAACTACAGGGACTCCCCAAAACAAATCACTTGTGCCTGCTAGGCTTCTGTCCTACTGCAAAAGCCAAGGCCCTCGCCTGCCACACCCTCACTCCCTGAAGCCCATCTGTAGATGGGGGTGTGGCAAAAAAAAAAAAAAAAAAAAACCAACGCGGTCAGGATACACCTGGGGTAAGATTGTCAATGGAGCAAGAGGTAGGAACTCAGGCTGAAAGCAAGAGAGAGTTTCCAGGGGGAAACAAACATAGTACAGGGGAGCACTGTGTGGAGGGACAGAGGAATGCCTTGGGAAGCCCTCTGCACCTCCAGACCCTTGTGCCCTCACAATTGGCGATTCAGATCTGTGGTTCTCAACCTGTCGGTCGAGACTCCACAACATGAGGGACTGTATTAAAGGGTCGCAGCATTAGGAAGGTTTAGAACCACTGATTTAGATGGAATGGGTCTTTTTCTTTCATAATGTTTTCATTAACTCTTTGAGTTTCATTCAACATATTTTGATGGTAGCCATCCCCTCCTCCACCTCCTGCTAGGCCCTCCCCAACCTCCTGCTCTTTCAGATACCCCTGTCTCTCAACACCCAGTTTGGTACTGATTGCTGGACTACCCCACACACCCCACCCTATGCACACAAATGAAAAACAAAGTAAAATACAAAAATACGGTAGTGCCTCTATTTAGTGTATGTGACACATGTTGAATTAGTCAAATGTAAACTAAATGTCTTTGTTCACATTTTAATAATTTTGAGACGCTTCAAATACCTATAGTGGTGAGTCTCAGCTAAATAGTCAGTCCCCCTCCCTGTCAAACAGACTCAGACAATGAGGGGTCAGCACAGGCCCACGGAGGGACCCTTTCACAGTACATGTTGTAGTTCTTCATGACTCCGCTGTACAATGGAGGGCTTAGCAAGTGGAGTTTTCTTTCTTTCTTTCTCTTTCTTTCTTTCTTTCTTTCTTTCTTTTTTCTTTCTTCTTTCTTTCTTTTCTTTCTTTCTTCTTTCTTTCTTTCTTTCTTTCTTTTTCTTTCTTTCTTTCTTTCTTTCTTTTTTCCAGTTTTTCGAGACAGTGTCTCTGTGTAGCCTTGGTTATCCTGGACTCACTCTGTAGACCAGGCTGACCTTGAACTCACAGTGACCCACCTATCTCTGCCTCCCAAGTGCTAGGTTGAAGGCATGCGACACCACCCCCTGGCCAGGTTAGAGAGGTGAAAAAGGAAGGTATGTGTGTGTATGTGGGGGGGGGGGGGACAGCAATAACAAACACACACACACTAGGAGTCCTCAGTTTCTCTTTGCTGGACAATAAGCCCACCATCTATTTTCTATGCCCCTCCCTAAGCCAGAGAGACACAAAACTTTGATCTTTATCCATGTGGCATTCCACTTAAGCATTCATAATGGGGTGAAACTATAAAACACCGTGGAAAGAGATTTTTTTTTTTTGAAGGAATCAAAATTGGAACAAAAGCAGACATTGTTCAAAAAGCTAGTTACTAACCCCAACCCATTCTACTTGCATGTTTTAAAATCAGTTGAGGAGGATACAAGAGATGGGATAAAAACTGACATGTAATATGAATAAATTAATAAAATGCATATATTTTAAAAATAAAATAAAATCAGTTCAATTTTCATAACTCAACATCAGGCCAGAAATACCAGTGGACAGACTGCAAAAAGGGACGAGGTTTCATGTGGCAGTGATGGAATGCTGTAGAATTAGATGCACAAACATTGTACAACAAAATGTTTATATATGTATTTTTAAGACCGCAGTTCTATGTTTTTAAATGGTAACATTTATGAAGCATATCTAGATTTTTAATTTTAAATTAAATATTTTAAATGAAAAAAATAGGAGCTGGGCCTGGTGGCACAGGCCTTTAATCCCAGCACTAGGGAAGAAGAGGCAGGCGGGTTGCTGCGAATTCGAGGCCAGCCTGGTCTACAAAGCGAGTCTAGGACAGCCAAGGCTACACAGAGAAATCCCGTCTCAAAAAACAAAAAAACAAACAAAAAAACAAGAAAAGAAAGAAGAAAGAAAAAAATCGGGGCTGAGGAGATGGCTCAGTGGTGAGATATTTCTATAGCACTGCCACATAAATTAATTGGTAATTAATTAGGAGTCACGAACAGCCTTTAAAGTTTAAAAAAAAACAGCTCTCTCTTTAGCGCTAAAGACGCAATCTCAGCGGCCATGCCCTTATTTAAAACATGTACAAACATACAGACCGGTTTTTTTTTTTTTTTAAGCACCAAGGTTTTCTCTCCCAGATCTCCAGCTTCATTCCTTATCAGATTAAAATAACTATATTTCATTCTGTGCAAAGCTTCCTAAATCAGCGGAGAGCTTTTCTCTCCTATTGGCCCAGGTTGTCCTAAGGGTGGACTTTCTAGAAACCTCCTGAGGCTAAGGACAGCGGGCTCCCTTCAGATCCTCTGGCTCTGCTGTGTTCAGAGAGGTTTTGTTTCAACACAGCTAAACACAGCTGAATTAGCTTTTCAAAAGGAACTTGGATTGACACAGGGCCCTAAACACTCTAGTTTAGGCAAGTATCAAAAGCCGAATTCAAAGGCCAGAGAGATGGCTCAGCAGTAAGGGTGCTTGCTGCCAAGCCTGCCGACCTGAATTCCACCCCAGGGACCCACGTAGTGCGTGGGGGAAGAAATGAATCCTTCAAGTTGTCTTCTGACCTCTACACACGCACTATGGCAAGCATATGTGTAATCTCTCTCTCTCTCTCTCTCTCTCTCTCTCTCTCTCTCTCTCTCTCTCTCTCTCTCTCTCTCTCTCTCTCTCTCTCTCTCTCTCTCTCTCCCCCTCCCTCCCTCATCTCTCTCTCAATAGTTTTAAAGCTAAATTCAAATTTTAAATACAAAGTAAATAAACACATACAGAAATGTTAACAAAATTTAGTGAAATAAAGTGGGTTAACTTGTCATCTGGCCTCTACCTGGTTTTCCGTCTTCTGTCCCAGGGCATCCACCTAGCAGCTAGGTTCCCGCCCTGCTGTTTGTTTTAAAATCGTGGGTCCCATGTTCCCCAATATCCCCCCCCCCAACGCCTATTCCACCCCCTCCCCCCTCCAATGCCTCCTCTCTAGCTGTTTCTTCTACCCGGCATAGTCTGCGTCCCCGTTTGCCCGGGCATGGATCTTCCTGGACAGTGCGAATATTTTCTAACCTCCGCCTTGGGGAAGGACACCCACTTAATAGATACTGAGAAAAGAAGGGAGAAGAAAAATCAGTGCCAGCAGGGCAAGTTCGAGGGCAGCCGAGACGTGACTTCATTCTAACACTCTCTTTCCGGGGAAGCAGGCGGCAGGGAGCGCTGGAAAGGGCGGGAGCGGGTGATGCGAGGGCGCAGGGTGGCCAGTTCCAGGCGGCATCTCTGGCCCGGTTGGCCTCCCGGCTACACCGGGGTCCCTGCGGTTGCTGACACTCACCCTCTGAGCGCGCGGTGGGCGGCTGCAAACCCAGCAGGAGCAGCGCGGCGCAGAGCGCAGGCAGGCTGCGGGCCGCCGGCCATCGTGGCCCCGCGCTCATGGTAGTGGCGTCCGCGGGCTGCGCGCGACCGCAGAGTTCCCGGGGATGCAGGAGAAACGGTGGAGGATGCTGTGGGAGTCGCAGCCGGAGCGCCGGGACCCGCGAACTCCCGGGGGTCTTGGTTGGCGCCACCCAGGCGGCTGCAGTCCGGCTCCGCCTTCGCGCTGGGCACCTGGGAGTCCGGGTGCCAAAAGGGGCTGCGCCCGGGGCGCGGCCGGGGCGGAGGGCCAGGTCCCGGAGGCAGGCAGGGGGTACCCTCGAGGGGAAGACGGTCGGCACGCAGGGTTGACTGGGCGCAGGCTTACGGACAGAACCTTCTTTAAACGAACCCTTTTTAGCTGAAGAATGGAAGCTGCTGATTTGATAGCCTTGGTCCTCAGGACGTCGAGCTCTGTCGCATTTGGAAAAGGCCATCTCAGGGCTGGGGATGTGGCTCAGTTGGCAGAGTGCTTGCCTGGCAGCACAGTGATCTGGGGTCTGTTCCCCAGCACCAAAGAGAATCCGGCATGGTGGCAATCACTGGTAATCCCAGCACTTGGAAGATGGCAGAGGTAGAGGAAGCGCATCTAATTTAAGCATTTCCTTCAAAGGCGTGTGCTACCTCACCCTTGCGTTCCTCAGCTCTCACTTCCAGGTCAGATCTTGGTGACCTCCAGAGCACACAGAACTCCCATATTCGGGGGTAGTGGGGTCGTACTGACATGACAAGTTACATCTTAACTAAGCATCTCGGTGAATCAGCCAGAGGTTGGTCCCACCTGGAACGGATGAGCTCTTCCAGTTCACTGGTTCCTGTCTCCCAGTGTTGGCTCCTTGGAGCTCATAAACCCAGCTCTGTTGTCTGGCCTGGTGGCTCATGTCCCTGCAATCTTGGTACTCTGGAGACTGAGGCAGGAGAATTGCTGCCAGTTTCAGGTCAGCATGGGCTACACAACAAGACCCCATTTCAAATATTCAATCAATAGAAGAAGAACAACATTGTTAAAATTAGTACACCGGTGGCTTTCTGTAGTCTGCAAGTCCCTTCCATATTAATGTACCAGTCAATATATGGGTATTAAGTCCCACAGTATGGCTGCCCCTGTGCCAAGTGATAACGATGCCATAGTTTGTTCTTTTGAAAAGTCCTGCTTAAGCAAGCCAAATGCTAAAGGCTGAACAAGAGTTTGGTTCTAGACCACGAATAATTGTCTGTGGTGCTGTAGTTAGTGAGCTAGGACTCAGGAAGAATATGTTTTCTTTTAACAGTATGGACTGGGAGTTGAACCCACATTCGGCTTAGGACAGACACCATTTTTTTCAGCTCACATTATTTATATGAGCCAAGGCTAGTCTAGAACTCAATACGTAGCCCAGGTTGGCCTCAAACTCACAGCCCTCCTGTCTGTACCCCCATAGGTATGTGCTGTTGTAGCCCAGGACTTCTATAACTCTCTGTCTCTGTCTTTCTCTATCTCTACTCTGTGTGTGTGTGTGTGTGTGTATGAAAGCACAACTTGCAGGGGTCAATTCTCTCCTTCCTCCACGTACATCCACAGGGTTGAACTCAGGTCATCTGGTTCCAAGGCAAGTGTCTTCAACAACCAAAACCATCTTGCTAGCCCTCAGATAACTTTCAGAGTATACCAAAAAGACAGACTCTCCGCCAAGGCTACCAGTGGAGATTAATTCCGTTAGATAATTAAATTTCCCATCCAAAAGACAGGTACTTGAGCATGTTAATGGAGTGAGGGCTGACAATCATTCACATGTTAGTATAAATGAATTTACTTAGCTACTTTCAGTTTAGCAGTTGGCAAGGTAACCTAGGGAGTGAGATTTCACATGTCTGGACTGGAGGAGGCGTTGAAGGCTGCCTGTGAGCGATGCCAAGAGACCCATCTGAGGGCAGTGCCTGCTAAGATTGTAGAAGTCATTTGGAAACTGACTACCTAACTCTGATGGCATTTTAAACATTATCTTTGCTCAGGTCTGTCTTGGCCTGCCCTCCTCCAGGGAAATGGTATGTTCTAGAGGTATAATTTGGGAAAGCACTGGGGAAAGCCATCCAACTGTCTCCCATGAGTTTGTGCTTGCCTCGCGTCCCAGAAAGTACGGTGGTATACATCCAAAAGAAACGAAATTTGTACAAAATAGTCACAGCTCCCTCATTTGCACCCTCAGGAGCAGCTTAGGCATCATCAGTGGATGAACGGAACGACAAATGGTGAGGTGTTCAAGTGGAATACCAGCTGGCAAGGAGAGGAACGAAACCCAATGCTCCAGGGCTGGACCCTTGCCTCATTTGTACAGTTCTGCATCATCTGGGTGTGGCCGTATACACCCTCAACCC
This sequence comes from Acomys russatus, assembly GCF_903995435.1. NCBI lineage: Eukaryota > Metazoa > Chordata > Mammalia > Rodentia > Muridae > Acomys > Acomys russatus. The sequence goes on along the minus strand of NC_067168.1, from coordinate 39,785,520 downwards.
CAGCACTTCAGATGTAGAGGCAGGATTTTCTTACACTTAAAAAAAAAAAAAGATTTATTTATTTATAACAAATACAGTATTCTGCCTTCATGTGTGCCTGTACACCAGGAGAGGGCACCAGATCTCTTTATAGATGGTTGTGAGCCACCATGTGGTTGCTGGGAATTGAACTCAGGACCTCTGGAAGAGCAGACAGTGCTCTTCACCACTGAGCCAGCTCTCTAGCCCCCAAGGCAGGATTTTCAAGGGTCAGAAGTTCAAGGTCATTCTTAGCTCTATCAAAGGCCAGGATGAGCCTGTGAAAAAAATCCCATGAAAACAGGCCAGCAAGGTGTCCCAAATGGAGAAGGCACTTGCCCAGAAGTCTATGACCTGAGTTCAGTTCTTGGAACCCACACGGTAGAAGGACAGAGCCAAATCTCTTGGGTGGTTCCCTGACCTCCACATTCAAATTGTGTCAAACAAACCCACACATCTACAAGTAAATAAATAAATGTCAAAAACACACACCCAAACAAACAAAACCAAAAACTGAGGAAAAGACGTCAAATGGAAAAGGGTTCATGCCATTTGTAAGAAATTTGATTCAGTAAGGGGAATAACGGCCAGGTATGATACAATACGCCTTTGTGCTTGGGAGGCAGAAAATGGAGCATCTCTCGGGGACTCAAGGCCAGCCTGGACTACAGAGTGAGTTCCAGGACAGCCAGAGTTACACAGTGGGATCCGGTCTCAAAAATCAATCAATCAATCAATCAATCAGTCAATCAACCAATCAGTTTTTTAAAGGAAAAAGAAATCAGAGATGTATTAGGTGTTGGGCAATGCTATGAATTCTGGTGCTAATTATTGGTCCCCAAGACTTAGTTGCTGCCCAGAGGAGTCCACTCTCACAGACACCTGTCCTCGTTGTGTGAACCTTGCTCTGCCTGTTTAAAGTTGATTGGTTAATAAACAACTCTGAAGCTTGGCATTTGGCAGAAGAGGGGGAGGTGGAGTTTGAGGTTCACAGGCCTGAGGTAGGTGGACCATAAGGCAGGAGAAGAAGAGACAGGCGCAGGAGGAGGAAGAAAGAAGAGGTTGCGATGGGTTAGCATGGAGAGAAGCACATGGCAGGATCGGCATGGATGGAGGAAAGCGGCCCAGATGAAGAACACTAGAAAGCATTTTGGAATTATGTATGGGAAGCAGCCCAGGTAGGAACGATTATAGCAGATGGCCTGGGATGGGGGCTGGGAAGTGATAGGATAGTTTAGAGGGTTAACGTCTGCCCAGTCCCAGGTAAAATGAGGTGATTCTAAAATACAGCAGGCAGGTGTCTGTGTCTTTATTGATTATGATAGTGGGTTAGATAATACTGTCGTAATAATTATAGGCTAATTTTATAATAAACATTACTAGATATTTTATAATTCCTACAACAGAGATGAGACGGCCTCTTGTACTGGGTAGTTGCTTCCTGCAATGTAACCTACGCCTTGGAGGGAGGAAGGATCCCAGGATTCAGGATGCTTAGGAAGCCCTAGCTTCAGAAATGTAAACAAACTGGGGTCCTATCCAACCAAGATTATCTAAGCAATCAGCAGTTGCTGGGAGTGGGGGGAGTTGTGGGGTCGGGAGGACTCCTTAGTTGCGCTGCCTGCACTTTGAGCGGGCTACAGGGTTATTATTCACGCCGGGGTGGGCTTTTTAGTGGTGACCATGTTAGTGACCCACGTTACTAATTCATTTAGTTAACCCAAATAAACTCCTGGTTCACCGAGCTAGACTTGGGCCGAACTCTTTCTTTGATCTATTGACAGTCTCCTGTCGGGGTGGATAGATGTCTGCTCCGGTGGTCTCCCTAGGAAAGCCTCTAACTCTGCCACACCCTTGAAGGGTAGGGACACAAGTCTAGAGTATTGTTCCCGCCTCTGTGGTGATGCATTTGAAGTGTTCAGGGTTTGCTGAGTGGTTATTCAACAAGTAATTGATTAAATAGTTTAAAAATGATAAAATGCACACCATGCTGTGGTTGCACGCCCCATAATCCCAGCACTCGTTCCAGGACAGCCAGGGCTACACAGGAAATCCTGTCTCAAGTAACAATAACATTATGATGATAATAATAATGGTAATAATGATGATAGTGGTGGTGGTGGTGATGATGACGACGGACAACAGCAAATTGAATTATTTCTCTGAGGAGCAAAAACAAAAAAAAAAGTTTAATGAAAAGACCGAAAAGACCGCATACTGAGATGTGGCCGGGGTTAAGGGACGATGAAGTTCTGGGGTAGAGCGCCTGAGAAGGAGGGGAGGTTGGGATGTTAGCAAGTTAGGCAAGAAACAGAGCCACAGCCTGGGAAAGAGCAAGTGTGAACAGGAGGCCCTGAGTTCAGGTCCCCAGCCTGTAGTCTCAGCACTGCTGGGACAGAGACAGGCAGATCCTGGGGCTGCTACCCAGCCAGGTAGGCTGAGCTTCGAGATCTCAAGTTTCAGCGAGAGACCTTATTCCAGTTTGCTTTTCTTTGATGTGATAAAACACTGACCAAAAGCAACCTGGGAGTGAGTCACAGTGGCAGGAACATGACACAGAAAGTCACATCATGCCCATAACTGTCCTGGTTGGGCTGTGGTTGGCATGCCAGTAGGGCATTTTCATGATCAAAGATTGATGTGGGAGGGCTCAGCTGACTATGGGCAGTGCCACCCATAGGCAAGGGGTCCTGAAAGATATTGAGAAAAGAAATCCAGGTGAGCAAGCAAGCAAACAAACAAGTATGCATGCATTCATTTCTCTCTGCTGTTAACTATTGTCGTAGTTAGGGCTTTATTGTTGCAAAGAGACCGTGATCATGGCAACTCTTGTAAAGGAAAACATTTAACTGGGGCTGGCTGACAGTTCTGAGGTTTGGTCCATAAACATCATGGCAGGAAGCATGGCAGCATGCAGGCAGACACAGTGCTGGAGACGTAGCTGAGAGTTCTATAGTTGGATCCCCAGGCAGCAGGAAGATAGCATGACACTAGGCCTGGCTTGGGGTTCTGAAACCCCCAAAGCCCACCGCCAGTGACACATTTCCTCCAACAAGGTAGCACCCACTCCAATAAAGCCAAATCGCCTAATAATGCCACTCCCTGTGAGTCTGTGTGGGGGGAGAGGAGCAGGGGGGACTTTCATTCAAACCACCACAGGCAGGAAAGGGTTGACTTCATGGGACAGGTCAGTCCAGCAAGCAGGGACACAAGGCAGGAAGCTTGGGCCAGGAGCTGATGCAGAGAGCCTGGAGGGGCGGTGCTCACTGTCTTCCCACAACAGCTGACTTAGTAAGGCAACCCCCCACGGACATGCTCACAGCCTCCCTGATGTAGCCAATCTCTCTCTCTGTGACTTCTACCCAAGTGGCTGCACACTGTGTCAAGCTCACAGTCTAAAGGCACCACAAAGCCAGGGTGGGAAGGCTGCTTGCATGCACAGGGCCTGGGTGGGGCAAGACTCCTTGACGCTAACAATAACAACCATGGCAAAAACCCTAAAATAGAAAAATTAGAAAATAAATATCGACAGTAGGATTTCCATAAGCTGAAATAGTGCCGCCTTTCTACCCTTCACCATACGGTGTCTCCCGGAACCTCCCCCCTCTGCTTTCCATCTTTCATCCTCTCTCCAGGAAACTGCAGCAGGGTGTCACCATCTGCTGAGGCCTTCTGTTCCAGGCTGTCTCGGTTTCCAGGGGAAGGCTTTTCTGTACTCTCTGCTTCCTCCTTCGTGTGTACTTGTTTTTTTGTTTGTTTGTTTGGTTTGGAGTTGGTGTGTGTGTGTGTGTGTGTGTGTGTGTGTGTGTGTGTGTGTGTGTTTGGTTTTTGGTTTTTCGAGGCAGACTGTCTCTGTATAGCCCTGGCTGTCCTGGATTCACTTTGTAGACCAGGCTGGTCTCAAACTCCGATCTGCCTGCTTCTGCCTCCCAGAGTGCTGGGATTACAGGAGTGTGCCATCACACCCAGTTGTGTGTGCTTTGTTTTGTTTTTGTTTGTTTGTTTGTTTTTAAAGATTTATTTATTTATTCTGTATGCAGTGCTCTGCCTGCTTGTACCCCTGCAGGCCAGAAGAGGGCATCAGATCACGTTATAGATAGTTGTGAGCCACCATGTGGTTGCTGGGAATTGAACTCAGGACCTCTGGAGGAGCAGTCAGTGCATTTAACCACTGAGCCATCTCTGCAGCCCCGTGTACTTTGTTTTAAGAGTCAAGGTCTTGCCATGTAGCCCAGGATTCTTGCTGTGCCACAGCCTTAGCCTCCGGAGTGTAGAAGGTTCCAGTACCCTGTCCTATTCTGTTTCTTGGAGAGCCTTGCCTTTGTTTTTCATTCTTTCTCTTTAAAGATGAAGCCTGGCTTCGCTGAAACTCCCAGGCTCAAGGGACCCTCCTTGCTCTGTCTCCTACATAAGCCAAGGCCATAGGCCCACCACACCCAGCTTTGTTCTATTTCCTGAATTAAAGTCCTATCTCCATGAGACCAGCAGGGTTAGCTTGTGGGGTTAGGGGGGGTTGAAGACGGGGTCTCACTATGTAACCTTAGCTAGCCTGGAACTCAGTATGTTGAGTCACCTCAGGCTGACCTCGAACTCATAGAGCTCCGCCTGCCTCTGCTGGGATTAAAGGTGTGTGTCACCAGGACAGTGCTCATGAGCATTTGAGGTTCACTGAGTGACACTGGGACAACCAAGCAAAGAGCCACCCAAAATCCTGAGACATCTCCATTTTCAACTGTTGGGAACAAGCAAAAGAACTTATTCTAAGTTCCTACCATTTCATTTTCAGACTCCATTTAATCATAGGGAGATACTAAATTCAAGGTTCCAGGCCCAAGGGGAGCTGGAGACTTTCCAATAGCTGAACAGCTTCTGTTGTGAGGAAACAGTTGTCTGAGACCAGACAATCTCAGGGACAACTTCTCCATCTTGCTGGCAGGGTCAACTAAGTTCATGGTCCCAGGCCCAGGGACCCACTCTTATCCTGGCAGATGGAAACTCCCTTGCTCAACCCCCTATGTCAAAATACAATTAGACAGTGCTACAGCCCACCGCCCCATCCCCCTTGCTTTAGGTTACATCCTTTAAACATGCTGTACACTGGCCCTTCAGGGTCACAGTTTAGCTCCCAGAGTCTGTTCTGCCCTGATCAGTCGGTAGCAGCTTGAAGACGATAAATTTTTATCATCTGCACTGACCTGGCATTTGAGTTATGTTGAATTTAAGTGGACCCCACAACCAAACACAGTTATTTCAAATTTTTACGTGAAGGAGATACAGGCTTCTCATCACATAAACCCACAGACTCCAGATTCATTGCTCATTCCCAGCCTTAGATGACCAGGTACACTCTTCTGAAAGCCCTCCTGGGTTAAGCACTCTCTCACTGTCAGTTGGTTTGACGGACCATGTTGGCCCTGAGATCTCCCAGCATCACACTTTCCTTCACCTCGGCATCATCCAAGTGTTTACCATGAGAGCTCAGTGAATCACTTCTTTTCACGATCGTGTCCCCCAAATGATACAGAGAAGAAACTACAATCCCCAAACCATCACCCTACCATGTTTACACTGCACTGCGACTTCTCACTTAATAACAACAACGGCAAAACACACAGCTCTCACCTTAAAGGGAACAAGAAGCAGTCTATTTTGGAGCCACTTAAATGGCCGTGGCCCAGGAACACAGACTTAGGTTACCCCAAATTCCACATTCCAGTGTGGAAGCAGGTCTGCAGTTTCACAGAACAAAGAGCCCTGTCAATCAAAGAAAGTTTTAAAACATATTGGTGAGTCCGTCAGTGTTGTGGTTGGAATGAAAATGGCTCCCATAGGCTCCTGTGTTTGAATGCTTGGTCTGAAGTTGGTTGGAGCTGTTTGGGAAGGATTAAGAGGTGTGGCCTCGTTGGAGGAGGCGTGTCGCTGGGGTGTGCTTTGAGGTTTCAAAAGACCACACCATTCCTGGTTAGCTCTCTCTGCCTCGTGCTTGTGGGTCACATGTGAGGTCTCAGCGGCTGCTCCAGTGCCATGCCTGCCTGCCTGCCTGCCAGCCTGCCTTCCCATGGCCATGCTCCTACCGTGTTGGTCACAGAGTCTACTCTCCTCTGAAACTATGAGCCCTAGATGAAATGCTTCTTTTATAAATGTCCTTGGTCATGGTGTAGAAAGTTTAACTAAGACAATCAGAGAGGGAAAGCTTCTAAGGGCCTCCGACGCTATCTGGTGACATATTTAGCTTTTGGGACCTGCAACGTTCCAACCTCTCTGGATCATTGCAGGTTTTTTGTTTGTTCAAGACATGGTTTCTCTGTGCAGCTCTGGCTGTCCTGTATGCAGACCAGACTGGCCTCCAGCTCACAGAAATCCACCTGCCTCTGCCTTCTGAGTGCTGGCTTTTTTGTTTTGTTTTGTTCTTTGAGGCAGCTTTGGCTGTCCTGCACTCCCTTTGTAGCCGAAGCTAGCCTCGAGCTCATAGCGATCCGCCTGCCTCTGCCTCCCGAGTGCTGGGATGAAAGGCATGCACCATCATTGCCTGGCCATCACTGCAGTCAGCCTTTGCAGACAGCTACTTTCCAGGAATTCTTGGTCACAGCAAAAACATGGGTTTTGTATCATCGTCACCATCACCACCATCATCATCTCCCTACATAACACACACAATGCACGGTAATGTGTTTAAATAATTTCCCCAGAATCAAGACGTCTGGTGAAACAGAATTGCCTGCCTCAAGCGGCCTCACCTCAGATGCTCCATTTCACTGAGCCTCTAAGGATGAGGTTTCCCAGCCAAATGCCCGCCTTCAGCAGGGAGAGCAGCAGGGCTCCTGTTTTTCCCGAGTAGCAAGCTGGAAATTATTCAAACGAGCCAACCGCACCCTCGCCGTGTGAGCAGGAATCGCCCCACCCTCCTGTGACCACAAAGCCTTCCTCTCACTGCATGCTCTTATTTTACCAGATTCTGCTGCTAACTGCAGCCTCTGGGTGGTCAGTGCAGTGTGTGGCATCTTTGCCTAATGAATGGCTGTCAGTTTTCATTTGATCAGCACAGGGTGTCAAGTGCTCAGCCATCCTCAGAACCCAAGGAGCAGAATCCTCCATCCACCAGTTGGGTGAAGATGACGAGACTGAATGGCCAGCCAATCTGGAGCGAGGCCCATGTGCCTGTATGAGACCTCACGGCTTGTCCTGAGCACCGAAAGCTGCCAGTCCCAAGAGGCAGGTCAGAAAGACACAGGCACGAAGCTGGAGCCAACCAAGGCGTATAGACCTTGACCCTCACCTCACCTCAGCATAAAAAATGGGACTGGAGCCAGGCGTGGTGGCGCATGCCTTTAATCCCAGTACTCCGGAGGCAGAGGCAGGCGGACTGCTGTGAGTTCGAGGCCAGCCTGGTCCAGGACAGCTAGGGCTAACACAGAGAAACCCTGTCTCAAAAAAAAAAAAAAACAGAAAAAAAAAAGAAAAAAAAGAAAAAAAAGAAAAAAATAAAAAAAGAAAAAGAAAAAGAGAAGAAAAAAAAAGAATAGGAATGTACAAGGTGACCACTAGTTATCTGCACTGAGCACAAGAGCGGGTTTGCAAACAGTCTCAATAACATGGAGGAAGAAGAAATTGTCCTAAGGGAACATATAATTCACTGAGTAGAGCATTTGTCTGGTGTGTGGAGGCTCCTGGGTTTGATCTTCAGACTGAAGCAGAAAGCATGGGGAAGCCCTGCTTGCTGACTTGCTCCCACGCTTACTTTTTCTTTTCAGTTTTTGCTTTATTTCATTTTATGTAGATGGTGTTTTGCCGGTATGTATGCAGTACCCAAACATGCCAGAAGAGGGCGACAGATCCCGTGGGAATGGAGTGATAGATGGGTGTAGGCTTCCTTGTGGGTGTGGGGAACAGAGCCCAACTCCTCTGCAAGAGTAGCCAGTGCATCTCTCCGGATCTGTCAGCCTGCTTCCTTACACAGCCCATGCCCACCCGCTTAGGGATGGCACCATCCACAATGGGCCGGGCAGTCCTCTATGGATTAGCATAAAAAAAAAATGCCCCACAGACATGCCTACAGTTCCTCAGCTGAGGCTCCCTCTTCTTAGGTGACACTAAGTTAGTATAAAATGACAGCTGAAGGTAACTATGACATCAAGCTAGAGTGGCAGGCTTACTTACCCACCAAGCCATCCTCCTGGCTCCAACTTGATTATTTTTGTTTTGTTTTGTTTTGTTTTGTTTTGCTTACCATCTCTCTGTGTCTTCTCCCTGCCTGTCTCCTGTCCTTATTTATTTATTTATTTATTTATTTATTTAATTTTGAATTTTCGAGACAGGGTTTCTCTATGTAGCCTTGGCTGTCCTGGACTCACTTTGTAGACCAGGCTGGCCTCGAACTCACAGCGATCCACCTGCCTCTGCCTCCCGAGTGCTGGGATTAAAAGTGTGTGCCACCACGCCCGGCTGTGTCCTTATTCTCATTGTCAAATTCATCCTCCATTTTAGGTCTCTGCTCCCCTTGGCTTCCACCATAACTCTAAATGCACCCAGCACTCATAAGAGTTCCGAGATGCTGATACAGAGAAGACTAAAGTGCGTTCGACCCTGCCATGCGGGACTGTTCCCTAAGGCAAAGTGATACCATCTTCCAAAGATCATAGCTGGGCTTGTTGCCTTTCCTTCCTGGAAGGGGGGATGGGGAGGGCCACGAGACACTCAACTTGGGTATCCAGCCACCACTCTCAGCCAGCTGTGTGCAATCCTGCCCTCATTGCACACGGCCTTGGGGTCCCTGGGAGAGGCTAGGGGTTATAGGTGGGGAAAGATTCAGGGAGGGAGCTCCATCTACACAGGCACAAAGAGCTGGTGCAGACGCTCCAGTTTTTGTTTTTCTTTCTTTCTTTCTTTCTTTGGTTCTTCCAGACAGGGTTTCTCTGTGTAGCCTTGGCTGTCCTGGACTTGCTTTGTAGACAGGCTGGCCTCGAACTCACAGCCATCTCAAAATAATTGACACAGAGAGACTTATGATTTATTTTACAAGCTTGAAGCCCTGGAGCTGGCCGGATATCAACCCTCTAAGGTACGTAGCTATCTCGCGGCTACACAGCCCAAGCTACTTGCCCAATAAGTTGTCCTGTCTGGGCGGGATCTGCTCCATCAGGCCGTGACTTCCTTCCCCATTTCCTCCCCGCCTCCTCCAGCTCCGTGGTCCACCTCTGACCCCCAAGCCTGGGAACCTCAGCTCTGCCTACATCCCTTCTGCCCAGCCAGGCTGTCAGCGACTTTATTAGCCAATCAGGGATAACTGGGGAGCAAAGTTATACAGTATCTCTTGGGGTGTGTGTGTGAGAATGTGCTCATCTGGGGGGTAACCAGATCTTGCGGGGGGGGCTGGTAATTATCATTAGAATACATAGCACCAGACCAACCCCCCCCCCCCCCCACACACACACACTGGTTCACTGGTTGTTTCCCCAGCGTGGACTTTGGCAGAAGCACACTTTGGGACTGTAAGAGAAGTGATGCTTAGAGCTTGCCGAGGGAGGGAATTTTAGCAGCAGGCCTACTCCAGAGTCCCATTGCTTACATTCAAAAGGGTTTCCTTTGACCTGGGCATAGCAGCACGTGGCTGCAATTCAACAACTCCGGCAGGGGTAAAGACAAGAGGATTTCGAGTTCAAGCCCAGCATGTGCAATTTAGTAAGACTCTACCTCAAAGTTAAATATGAGGAAAAAGGGACTAAGTAGTTCAGTGGTGGCCTGCTTACCTCGCATTTCAGGAGGCCTTGCATTTAACTCCCAGATCGGTGGCTCAGCAGCTAAGAGAGCTAACTGCGCTGCCAGAGGACTGGACTTCAGTTCCCAGCACCCAGGTTGGCCACTCACAACTGCCCGTAACTCCAGCTCCAGGAAATTGGACACATGTGGCGACACTCACACATGTACATAAATACAAACAAACAAACAAAACCATAAATACAAACAAAGATAAATCTTAATTTTTTTTTTAAAGTAAGAGAGGAAGAGAAAGAGGAAAGATAAGAGGGAGGGAAGGAAAGACAATTAAAAGATAAGGAGAGTCTGTTTGTATTAGTATATGGTTTTTGTTTGTTGGTTTGTTTTGGCTTTTTAAGACAGGGTTTCCCTGTGTAGTCCTTGGCTGTCCAGGACTCACTTTGTAGACCAGGCTGGCCTCGAACTTACTGTGATCCACCTGCCTCTGTCTCCCGAGTGCTGGGATTAAAGGCGTGTGTCACTACCGCCCAGTTTGTATCAGTATATATGAGAGAGAAGCCATCTGGGACATCTCGTGCCTGCACAGTGGGGCCCCTGTGACTGCTTATGCGTCTGTCCCACCCACAGGGTGAGGACAGGGTTTTACAATCTCCACATCATTAGGGTCTACTACTGCCCTGCCCTTCTGGCTCTCCAGAGCCCAGTGCCAGCAGCGCCTGCACCGAGCAATCTTCCTGGTCACTAAGCCCACTCCTTCCGCAGATGACCTCCTCCTACGCCTTGCCCTGGACAGCTGTAGAGCTCAGTAACTCAGCTCCTGAACAGAACACTTGCGCCGTAGACCCACCATCGGTCTCACCTGTGCCGCTAACTCTAACTGGCCTGGAGAGCAGACTACATTCTTCCTGGGTTGCTTGCTTTTGTTTAAGTTGCATGATCAAGGATGCGGTTTTTCTTTTATTGGCGTATATTCATTGTACAGGGTATTGAGGTCATACTGCAACTTTCTTTCTAGCATGTTCTGTACTTTGACCTTCTCACCCCTCCTGTTCCCTTTTTTTGTTCTCCTCTTCCCTGTTAGTCTCCTCCCTCCCCTAATCTCCTTCCTGCTTCCGTCATATATGTGTGTGTGTGTCTATATATTTATATTTATATATGGTTTTACACATCTATAAGGACTTCTAAGCCAGGCTCAGTGGTGCACACCTATAATCCCAGCACTTAGAGAGGAAGAAGCAAGCCGATCTCTATGAGTTTGAGGCCAGCCCGGTCTACAGCAAGTCCAAGACAGCCAAGGCTACGCAGAGAAACCCTGCCTTGGATAAAAAAAAAAAAAAGAAAAAAAAAGATGTGGTATTTGTCTAAATCTGGCTTATTTCTCTTAATCTGATGCTGTCAAATTCCATCCATTTTCCAGCATTATTTTAAAAAATACTTATTTTTATGTGTACCACGTACATGCAGTTGCCTAAGGAGGCCAGAAGAGGGCATCAGGTCCCCCTGGAGCTGGAGTCACAGGGCATTGTGAGCTGCAGGGAACCAAGCTCAGTTTTTTGGCTCTCTGGCACCAGGCCGCCTCTCCGGCCCCTCCCTTCCATTGTTTATAGGTAGATAAAATTCCATCCCGCGAATGATGGTTGTGTTGACAGCTGACGGGGTCTAGATTCACCCAGGGAACAAACCTCTCGATGTGTCCCTGAGGGGATTGCTAGGTAGGTCAATCGAGAAGAGCCACCTAACTGTGAGTAGTGCTGTTCCATGCAAGCCTATGTTGCTGAGCACCAGGTGAAGAGGCAGGGGGCGGTGCTCATCTGTAACCCATCCCTGGGTACGGAGACAGGAAGCTCCCCAGAGTTCTCTGGTCAGCCGGCCCAGCGGAACCATGTGCTCCAGGTTCCGAGGTCTGTAGTTGTTGGGCCAACTTACTTTTCTGTGTTTTTGTGCCCAGTGCCTTGAACAGAGCCAAGCTCACAGTGGGTCCTCAGCTACAGTATCATGTAGTAATGTGCCCAGTGTGTCTGTCAGACTAACTCAGGAAGGCCCCAGGAGAAAGCACGGCCTATGGCAAGAGATTCATTGGTCCCACTGTCTTTTGCATACTTGGTTTTCATATTTGTTCTGTGTGTTATTTGTATATTCGTCTTTGTGTGTGTGCGTAGGCATGTTTGTGTGAACTGGGTATGTTTCTTAGCTGTTCTCCACCTTATAGTTTGAAACAGGGTCTCCCATTGGACCATAGCCCATCAATTGAACTGGTCTGGATGGATTTTCCTGTTTCTACCTTCCCAGAACTGGGATTATCTGCATTTCCTTGCACCGGCGACAGGAATTTGAACTCAGCTCCTTCCGCCTGCATGGCACTTTACCAACTGAACGGTCTCCCCAGTCCCTCAGTGTCTGCTCTATAGGACAACAGCCCTATTCTTGGGTTTTCCCTGCCCCTTGTGGCTACTACAGGACGGGGGCACATCGCGCACATTCGACTAAGCTTCGCTAAGTGGGAGGATGGCCCCATGAGCCTGCCAGGCAGCCTTATACCAGCCGATATAGAATTTCAAAACCCCGCTTGGTGTGCAACAGCCTTACAAATCATCTTGCTACCAGCCTGCAGCCACCGAAGGCTGAAAAAAACCCAGAGCACAATGTGGCATTGACATGTGGGCTGCCTTGGAGGCCCCGGAGGCTGTGGGCTGGGTCCCGGGTAAACACAGGGCGCACTGAAGAGCCATTGTGGACACTGGGGTCCTTTCAAGTTGCTCCCGGGTCTGAAGCCGATTTGCAGCTGGACCCAAGTCATTGCCAAGACAGCTCCCTGCCTCCCAACCCTCAACTTACCTTCCCTGCCTCTTTTAAAAATTAACTAAAAGAAACCATCCAAGGAGAAGCCAGTTAGCCGTTAGCCGCAAGCTGCCAACGACAGGAGACTTGTTTACTCACAGGGCTGGCAAGGCAGGGATGGGTCCTCAGAAGGGTGCTGTAGCCTAGACCCTGAGAAAGCACCGCCTGGACTTGGAAGGAAGGCAGTTCAGGGCTGCCAAGGAGAGACCCTGGCACACTCAGGAGGGGTCTTATTCCTGGTGGGTGTTGTCGCCGACTGCTTCTGTGCCGGCATTTCAGGGACCCTAGGAAGTTCCCAGGCTCCCAGGAAGTCCCTGCAGGCTCCAGATGGTAGCCTGGCTCCTTCTTCCTTTTTTTTTATTGAGATGCAGATGGTCTTGAGAGGGGCAGTTTTGGTAAAATATCACATTTAAAACCTGTGGTTAATTCTGGCTCTTGTGATTTAATCGGCAGATTCCTTGGCGCCTCGTTTTTGTTTTTGTTTTTTACATTTCTGGACCTCTTTTTTTTTTTTTTCCTCTCAAACAAACAAAAACGTCACCTAGGTTTTTTGTTTGTTTAAAAGCAGGATCTTGCAGGCTGGAGTGATGGCTCGGTGATTAAAAGTGTGTATGGCTTTTGCAGAGGACCAGAGCTCAGTTCCCACCTTTTTTAAAAAATTATTTATTTGTTATTATGTATACAGTGCTCTGCCTGCATATACACCTGCAGGCCAGAAGAGGGCATCAGATCACATTATAGATGGTTGTGAGCCACTATGTGGTTGCTGGGAATTGAACTCAGGACCTCTGGAAGAGCACTCAGTGCTCTTAAGCGCTAAGCTGTCTCTCCAGCCCCCAGTTCCTACCTTTTAACTCCAGTTCCAAAGCCAGAGGATCTTTTGCCTCAGCTCTAGTGGGCACCTATTCTCATGAGCACCCCCCACCCACATATACACCGAATCAAAAAATAACAAGAGGACTTTAAAGACCACAACCTAGCCAGTGAAAACATATCCTTCCTTGACCCCATGACTTCTCTGTGGTCCTCTCAGCCAGTCACAGCAGCAGCCCTTCTAGGGGCTGGACATCCCAGATTGTCCCCAGGCAGCCTGAGAGCCTGTGCTGGCTCTGGCTTTGTTTTGAAGCTTTAGCATTTCCTGCCTTTATTTATTTATTTTGTCTTCCTTCTGACCTCCACCCCTCCCTTCCTGCCTCTCCTCCTTTGTCCGGGCACGTACTGGGACTTGAACCCATGCTAGGCGAACAGTACCCTGAGCTCTTATCTCCAACATGGCCACAGGGGACTTCCCATTTATTTTGATAAGATGTGGTTAGAGTTCCAGATTGGCCGGGATCGAATGCACGTTGCCGATCTATTGCCGTGTCGATCATTTCTTTGTATGCTGTTTCTGGTTCTGCTACACAAAGCCCAGCAAAGGCAGAGATGACTTGTCCTTTTGGGGTGGGGTGGCGGTCACAGGCCTCTTCCCTCAGGCAGAGCTCGTTCCTGAATTTAGGGTATCTCCTATTGGGACAGGCTGGGATCTCTAAGCCTGCATATTACAGTTTGAATCAGAAATACCCTCCCCTACACACACACACACACACACGCACACACACACACACACACACACTCATATTTTGGCTGCTAGTCCCCACTGCTATTTTGGGAAACTCTGGGCTTTGGGGAGGTGAGGATCAGCTGGTAGAATCTGTTTAGGGAACGGCTTCTTTTGGGTCACACCCACCCCTGGTTTCTCTTTGTGCTCAGCTTCCTGATTTGCTATGGTGTGAACACCTCTGCTCTGCTCTGCAGTGGGCTAGCCTGCCCTCCCTGCTGAGGTAGATGGAAACCACCAGACCGAGAGCTAAAGCACACCCCCTTCTTGTGCTTCGGCCACAGCGACTCAGTGGTGACTAATAGCTCACACTGTTAAACTTGTCAGAGCGCAGACCCAAACCTGTGCCACCCTAGAGTGCGCGTTGGCACGACGTTATCCTGGGCTTGCCACAAGGGGCCATCTAAACAGTCAATGACCCTCATCAGAAAGAGGAGTAAGGTTTATATAAGCTGTTCAAGGTCAAGAGATGTAAGGAGTTTCAAAACAGAGACGTGGCCACGATGGATGTGGGAGCCCAAACCAGCAGAGAAGGCTGAGTGACAAGCAGGTTGTGTGTTTTGATCATTAGCTGTCTCACATCAGTTTCTGAACCAACACTGTGTTTGCAATGGAAATAGCAAGGCAGAGAATGCAAGGCTAGCCTGGGCTACATAGCTAGGCTTCAACCCCTTGAAAATCCAAGGGCTGGCCATGTAGCTTAGTGGTAGAGCCTTGCTTAGCATGCTAAGATTTTGCATTGATCCCCAGCACTGAAAAGAAAGAAAGAAAGAACTGGGCAGTAGTGGCACACACCTTTAATCCCAGCACTTGGGAGGCAGGGGCAGGTGGATTGCTGTGAGATCGAGGCCAGCCTGGTTTACAAAGCAAGTCTAGGACAGCCAAGGCTACACAAAGAAATCTTGTTTCGAAATACAAAAAAATTAAAGAAAACAAAAAACCAAAAAAAGAAAAAAGAGAAAGAAAGAGAGAAAGAAAAGCAGTTCAATGATTACCCAAAGTGTGTGTGTGTGAGAGACCCCCCAAAATAGCACAAACAAAAACCACAGGGTATACTGAGAGTTACAGGGCAGGAGAAATTACTCCAGTAAGAGCACCGGCTGCTCTTGCGGAGGATCTGAGTTTGGTTTCCTAGCACCCAGATCAAGTAACACACAACCACCTGGAACCCCAGCTCCGGGGATCTGGCGCCCTCTTCTGGCCTATGAGGGTACCTGCATGCAAAAACAAATCTTAAAAGAGTAAGGGAAGCTGAAAGTGAACGTGGGCTTTTAAATCCGCGTATCGCTCTTGTTCCACCTTAGTTTCTATTTTTCTGGTTTCTTTTTATTTTTTAGTTTTTTTATTTTATGTGCATTGGTGTTTTGCCTGCTTTTAAATCCGCGTATCGCTCTTGTTCCACATTAGTTTCTATTTTTCTGGTTTCTTTTTATTTTTTAGTTTTTTTATTTTATGTGCATTGGTGTTTTGCCTGCATGTATGTCTGTGTGAGAGTATCAGATCTTGCAGTTACAGACAGTTGTGAGCTGCCATGTGGGTGCTGGGAATCAAACCTCGGGTCCTTTGGAAGAGCAGTCAGTGCATTTAACCGCTGAGCCATCTCTCCAGCCCCCAGTTTTCCTGGTTTCTTTATTTTATTTTATTTTTCCTGGTTTCTTGACAGAGGATTATGGTATGTAGCCCTGGCTGGCTTGTATTTACTTTGTAACGAAGGCTGGTCTCAAACTCACAATGATCCTAGCCTCTCAAATACCAGGATTATGGCCATATGCCACCATATTTAACCCTTGGCAGCTTTGCTTTATTTTGTATTTTTTTCCTTTGTATTTTTAAAAAGATTTTATTTATTATTATGTATAGAGTGCTCAGTCTGCATGTACACCTACACACCCGAAGAGGGCACTAGACCTCACTATAGATGGTTGTGAGCCACCATGTGATTACTGGGAATTGAACTCAAGACCTTTGGAAGAGCAGGCAGTATTCTTAACCTCTGAGCCATCTCTCCAGCCCTTTTTATTTGTTTTAAGACAGGCTCTAGCTATGAAAGCTCTGCCTGCTTCAAACTCACTATGTAGTCAAGGTTTGCCTTGAACTCAGGATATAGCCCAGGCTGACCCAGAATTTTGTGGTAGTCTTTCTGTCCTAGCTACTCAAATGCTGAGAGTGTAGCTACTGTGTCTGACCAACTTGTGTATTTTAAAGGTATGCATATTCATTTGGAACCTCCGTTTATTATTTAATTTTGGATATAAAACTGTATGTAATATTTTCTATTTTTAACATTGCATACTAGGTGCTAAATCCACTTACTACCCAGATAGCAAATCAATAACAATTAGTTTACTTATCTAAAAATTACAGGACAGGCATATTTACATAAGTATGAAAGTATATCTGAAGGGATAACTCAGTGCTTAATAATGTGTACTGCTCTTGAAGAGGATCCAAGTTCAAGTCCCAGTTCTGACTTCAGGAGGCTCACAACTGCCTGTAATGAGATTCAACACCTCCTTCTGATCCCTGAGAAAACAGGACATCCTCTCTCTCTCTCTCTCTCTCTCTCTCTCTCTCTCTCTCTCTCACACACACACACACACACACACACACACACACACACTACTGAATAAAAGAGTTATGTAAGTTTTCTAGGTAATTGTGGTGTGGTAGATTTTTCCTGGGGAGACACAGGATATACCTGTTCACCCCAGAAAGGGAACCATGGGGGACAGAGGGGTTAGAATTACACCAATGTCCCATTTGGTGAACCAGAATAGAGGTGAAGGGTTTCTGGTTTGTTTTGTTAAATAAAGACAGGGATGACTCAAAATAGCTGCATCACCAAGAAAGCCACCACAACACAGAGGATGACAACTCACTAGGTATAATTCTGGAGCTCTCTGCACAGCTTGAAGGCAGGCCAACAGACAAACGTCTGCTCTGTGCTGTCCACTGGTCACTCTCTCCTTCTCAGGTGGCTTACTCCATTTTTATTCTGCTGTGTTAGAGTTATCTTTACATAAGTGATGTTTCTCTTAGTTTCTCTCTTAGCCCTGCTATCACACAAATAATTGAGACTCTTTTATATTTGTTTATAAGGCTTTACAGCACAATCTTGAGCAGTTTAAATCTGTTCTTAGACCTCTATGCTCTCCTGACTCCATTTTTGCCATAATCCCCAAGTTACTTGCTTTTTAGCTCTTTCTTTGTTCCACCCGAATCTTCATCTCTCCTGCACCTCTGCCTGTGGCTGAATCCTCTACTCCCTCTTATAACTCCTCCTCCCATGGCTGGCAGGAAGTCCAGCCCTATTTTCTCCCCTGCTCAGTGATTGGCTGTAAGCTGCTTTATTGGCAAACAAGGGGACAATTGGGGGGAGCAGAGTTTATATAACATTGAGACAGGAGATTCTCAGAACAAAGCTTGCAACCAGATATGTGGGCGGGGTCCAGAAATCATTATTTGAATTACACAATAAGCTCCTGCTAACACTGCTGGGGGGGGGGACCCTCAAGAGTCTTTCAGGGCTGGAGAGATGGCTTGGCAGTTAAGAGCACTGGCTGCTCTTCCAAAGGAATCAGGTTCAAATCCAAGCACCTACATGGCAGCTCATACCTGTCTGTAACTCCTGTTCCAGGGGATCCAACACTTTCACACAGACATACATGCAGGCAAAACACCAATGTACATAAAATAGAAATAAATACATTATTAAAACAAAAGAATCTTTCAAGTCTAGCCAGGTAGTGGTGGTATACACCTTTAATCCCAGCACTTGGGAGGTAGAGGCAGGCAGATCTCTGAGTTTAAGACCAGCCTAGTCTACAGAGCAAGTTCTGGGACAGCCAGGGTTACACAGAGAAACCCTGTCCTGAAACAAACAAACACACAAATAAACAAACAAACAAGAATCCAAATTGTTGTTCTTTTCTCCAAGACCCTTGAGCTTTGTCTACTTCCTGAGGCTGGCGAGCCTTCTCCTCCCTCCTGGAGGGAGCGTTTCTCTCAGAGGAGACCCGCCCCCCCTAGTCCAACAGCAATGCAGAACTGACTTTAACCAGTCAGGCCCTCAAAGCAAGAGAAATCCTTTTCTGTTTCCCTTTTACTGTGGACAGCAGAGAGATGATAGGACAAGCCAAAGAGCCCCTGGCTGGAAACAAGTTGTTTGGCACTTGGTTCCTGCTTGCGTGCAATGCACAAGTGATGGAAGACGGGAGGCTGACACAGTGAGATGTGGAGGAGACAGTCTGGTTTGACAGGCCAACTGTAGGGCTGAGTCGTGGTTGGGATCTGGAGAGTATTACAGAGTACTGGGTAGTGCCACAGGCATACAGCTGCTGTGAATCCAGCGAGCACCTGACCAAAGCCCACATCAGCTACCTCTCAGACTGCTAGGCACGCCATCTGTCACCCACCCCCTGTTTACTTCTATGCTGCCCACTAGAAAGGCGGGCCCGCTGGTCTTTGTTTATTGGCAGAGGTGGGAATAGCCTTGGGAGAGGATCCAAAGCCCACTGTTGTTTTGTTTTTTCATTACATTGTGTTTCAATGCTACGTCTTCTCCTGCCTCCTGACTTTAAAGCAGCCGCGCCAGACCCTGCCGGAGCAAATGAGCAAATAAAAGGATTGCTTTGTATCTGCTTGGACAGCTTTGGAACTTTATCTCCATTTTTCACGAAGAAAAAATAAGCAGCTTCTAACTCCATGTTTCACAAAAATGTGCAATGTGTGCCTACAGGAGCAGAAAGGGAGGGTGGGAAGAAAGGCTCCTCTGTCAGCTTCCTGCTGCAGTGAACCGGAGCACTCGGTCTGGACGGCTTAGGTGATTGTGTGGACGGAACACTGGGGCATGTGGAAGAGCAGGAGGGGCGTTTTCAGCACTGTAGGGGGAATATACTATGAACAGAGAATTAAAAGTCATCCTCAGAGGTGGGGAGATGGCTTACTTGGCAAAATGCTTGCTAGGCAAACATAAGGGCTGGAGTTCAACACCCAGTGCCCACTTAAATAGCCAGGCCTAAGCCAGGTGGTGGTGGCACACGCCTTTAATCCCAGCACTTGGGAGGCAGAGGCAGGCGATTGCTGTGAGTTCGAGGCCAGCCTGGTCTACAAAGTGAGTCTAGGACAGCTAGGGTAACACAGAGAAACCCTGTCTCGAAAAACAAACAAACAAAGCTGGGCCTGGGGAGAGATGGCTCAGAAATTAAGATTAGACTGCTCATCCAGAGAACCCAAATGTGGTTCCCAGCACCTAAGCCAGGTGGCTCACAACCCCCTGTAACTCCAGCTCCAGGGGTTCTGACACCTCTGGCCTCCAAGGATACACACACACACACACACACACACACACACACACACACACACACACACACACCCTGGGCCTAGTAGCATATGCTTGTAATCCCAGTGCTAGAGAAATGAAGACAGGCAGATCCTTGGTGCTCACTGGCCAACCAGCCTATCACTTGCTAAGTTTTGGGCCAATGAGAGGCCTATTTCAAAAATAAAATGGACCCAAGGAATGACATACAAGGCTGTCCTTTGGCCTCTACTCAAATGCCTCTCATGAGCACACATGCACATGTACTCCCCCTAAACACACACAAACATACGTGTACACAAAGAATTCCCATCACGAAGTATACTATAGAAACAGAGGGCCTAGGAAGGGGCAACCACTTACAATACTCAAGGCCAACACAAGAGGGTGATAAACTATAGGCCAGAATGCAGTCTCAAAAGACCAAGCAAGCACACTCAAGTTTAAAATAATAATAATAACAATAACAATAATAATAATAATAATAATAATAATAATGCTCCAAATGTTAGAAGCTGTCTGGCACACAAAGGCTTTCTGCTCTAATCCCAAAATGCCTTTGCCTTGTTCAAATTCTTAATTATACAAGTTAAAATGAATTCATTTTTCTTGTAAAAATGTAACACCAGAAACCTTTTTTCTGTTTGTTCGGGGTTTTTGTTGTTGTTGTTTTTCAAGACAGGGTTTCTCTGTGTAGCCTTGGCTGTCCTAGACTCACTTTGTAGACCAGGCTGGGCTTGAACTCACAGTGATCTGCCTGCCTCCGTCTCCCGAGTGCTGGGATTAAAAGTGTGCGCCACCACGCCCGGCCACACAGATTTTCCTATGAACAGCTTGAGGGGGCTGGTAAGAGGCCTTAACACGATAGGTGAAGGTGCTCGCCATGACGCCTGAATCTGATCTGCAGGTGCCATAATGTAAAAGGAGAGCACTGAGTCTACAAGTTCCCCCTCTGACCCCCACATGCATGCTGTGGCATGCACACATCCCCTGTAAACAAACAAACAAACAAGCAAATAAAAATTAAAAAAAAAAAAGAAGTGCTTTAGGGCCTGGGGATGTAGCTCAGTTGTCACACGCTTGCTTAGCATGCACAAAGCCCTGGGTTGGATCCCTAGTGTGGCATAAACCTAGTGTGGTAGCTTCCACCCGTAATTCCCGCTCTGATGAGATAGAAAGGGAGGGTCTGAAGTTCAAGGCCATCCTCGGCCACATAGCGAGTTCAAGGACAGGCTGTCCTACTTGAGACCCTGTCTTTAAAAAGATGTTTTAAGCTGGGCGTGGTGGCGCACGCCTTTAATCCCAGCACTCGGGAGGCAGAGGCAGGCGGATCGCTGTGAGTTTGAGGCCAGCCTGGTCTACAGAGTGAGTCCAGGATGGTCAAGGCTACACAGAGAAACCCTGTCTCAAAAAACCAAAAAAAAAAAAAAAAAAAAAAAAAGGATGTTTACTTGCTTATTTGCATATTGCATGTATATAGTGCATGGCTGTCTGTATATGTTCATGCGTACATTTGTGTGTGAGTGTCCACGTGTGTGCCATGGTGTGCGTGTGGAACAAACATGTCCTTGTTTGAGGCAGTGCTGTTCACCTATGCACAAGCCAGGCTACCTGGTCACAGATTTCCAGGGATTCTCCCACCTTCGTCTCCCATGCCACTGTAGGAGTGCTGTGCCGTGTGGGTTCTGAGGATGCCTGCCACAGTCCTGCAGCTTCCACTGCCAGGCCTCTCTCTAACTGTTAGGCCAACTCCCAGCCCGGTTTTCAGGCTGCCTATCTCCTAGTGCCTTTGCTCCCTGCCTCATCCTTGCGACCTTCTCAATGAGGACAAATCAGGAGCCCACCAAATGTCAGCCAAGGGCTAGTGACCCGTCAGCCATTCGCTAGGCTCCCTCCAATCCAAGCTAAGCGGTGGGCATTTCAGATCCTCCCACCCGAACTGTGTGCTCATCCTGCAGGCGCAGACAGCTAACCTGTGATGACACATCTGGTGTCAGCGTTCATGCTGCTGCAGACCCAGAGTTCTATGTCGCCTTTGCAGTGGTTGCTGGACCGGCTAAGTAAGGCTGCAGGAAGGACAGCTAATGCAGAGAGCATCTTGAGCACTCCCTCCCCTCTACCCACCCCCCAAGACTTGTGCTGCCATGGATGTTATTTTGGGCCGAGTACATATAGTCTGTCTAGGAAGTCATCTGTTCTGGAAGTTAAGGAAAAGGGCTGTGAGTGTAGCAAAGGAGTTCACCAAAGCCCAGCGGTCACCAAAGGAGAGACGAACTGAGGTCATCTGCTGCTTTATCTGACCAGCCCTCTTCCTGATCCTGACCTTTGGTTTTTTTTTTTTTTTAAGACAGAGTCTCCCTCTGCAGCCCAAGCTGACCTCAGACTTGGAGCAATCCTCTTGCCTTGCTCTTTCCTTTTGTCTGTTTTGGGGCAGGGCCTCATTCTGTAGCTCAGGCTGTCCTTGAATTGAAGATGAAGTTCTAAGTGGCCTTGAACTACCAATTCTCTCACCTCCACTTCCCGAGTGCTCAGATTATAGGCATGAGCCACTACACTCAGTGACATTAAAAATTGTTTATTTTTATTTGTGTGTGTGTGTGTGTGTGTGTGTGTGAGAGAGAGAGAGACAGACAGACAGACAGACAGACAGACAGACAGACAGACAGACAGAGACAGAGAGAAAATCTGCATAAGTTTATGACTACCACATATAGTTGCTCTTAGAGGCCAGAGAGTGTTGAGTCTCCTGGAACTAGAGTTTAACATTTAAAATGATTGTGAGCTAATGTGGGCTCTGGGAACTGAACTTGGGACCTCTGCAAGAGCAGTAACCACTCTAAACCCCTGAGCCATCTCTCCAGTCCCAACCTCCTAATGTCTTCCTTTCTATATACGTACGGAGTTGTTCTTTGAAGGAATCTTGAGAAGAATGTGGTTGGCTTTGTGTAAATTCATGAGTACTCTATGCAAAAGTAAGCACAATCCTTTAGAAATACGGAGTCTAAAACTTAAAATGATGTGAAAAGTCTGTGATACTTTAAAAATGCCTGGTGTCTTAGTTACTTTTCTATTGCTGTGATAAGACACCATGACCGAGGCAACTTATAGAAGAGTTTATTAGGTGCTTATAGTTGCAGAGGGTTAGAGTCCATGACCATCACAGTGGGGAGCACAGCAGCCCACATGCAGGCAGGCATAGCCCTGGAGCAGTAGCTGAGAGCTTACATCCTGACCCACACGCAAAGCAGAGAGCGCTAACTGAGAATGCCATGGCCTTTTTAAACCTCAAAGCCCACCCCAGTGACGCACCTCCTCCAGCAAGGCCACACTCCCTAATCTTTCCCAAACAGTTCCACCAGGGGTGGGGATAGGGGTGGGGAGTGGGGGGGCGACCAAATATTCAAACATATGAGCCTATGGGGGTCATTCTCATTTAAATCACTGCAGTGTGCCTGGACAGCAAACAAGAAACCCTTAGTTTGAGTTGTATTTTGCCACCTCTGTTTTAGACTACAGACCCTTTAGAATAAACTTTTGTTGGGTCAGTGGTAAATATGGTGACTCCTGAGCCAGCGCCAGCCTAGGCTCTTGACTTAGATCTCTAAAGCACATGTAGTGGTAGAAGGAAAGCACCAACTCCACAGAATTGTCCTCTGACCTCTACATAAGCACTATGCCATGTATACCCACATATACTTCATTTATACAGAGAGACAGACAGACAGACAGACAGACAGACAGACAGACGGACAGAGGGACAGAGACAGAGACAGAGACAGAGAGCTGATAATAAAATTAAGAAGAAATAGATAGAGGCCGGGTGTGGTGGCGCACGCCTTTAATCCCAGCACTCGGGAGGCAGAGGCAGGCGGATTGCTGTGAGTTCGAGGCCAGCCTGGTCTACAAAGTGAGTCCATGATGGCCAAGGCTACACAGAGAAACCCTGTCTTGGAAAAAAAGAAAGAAAAAAAGAAAAAAAAAGGCGTTTGAATGGAGCCTGCAGCTTGACCCCAGCCAGCCACGCCCTCTGCTACTTCTCTGCACCACCAGGACTTGCCCAATGCAGCCACAATTCTAGCTTCCCCCTCAGAGGTGTGTCAGACTACCACCAGAGCCCAGCAGTACACCAACTGCTGATCTCCCTGGATCGCTATGCCTCCCGTGCCCACATTGTGCTACCTTGCTACGATGATATATATGGCTTTGAGGAACTTGGCTGATACTTTTCCTCAGTCTCACGTCAAGAGGGGTGTTGCTGAGAACCTGTGAGAGCTTACAGAAGAGTGAAGTGGCCACATCCGCCTGCAGGATGTCAAGAAACCATACTGTGGGGCTAGAGAGATGCCTCCTCAGACATGAGCACTGGCTGCCTTTCCAGAGGACCCAGGTTTGATTTCTAGCACCTACATGGTGGCTCATGACCATCTGTAACTCCAGTTCCAGGAGATCTGATGCCCCCTTCTGGTCTTTGCAGACACCTGGCAGACATGTGATACACAAACATATGCGCAGGCGAAACACTCATACACATAAAACAAAGTGATTTGAAGGAGACATCTGACAATTAACTAGTATATAGTTTAGATCAGGCATGTTGAAGCATGCCTACAGTCTAAGCTGAGGCAGAAGTGTCATGAGTTCTAAGTCAGCCCGTGCCAAGTAGCAGGATCCTGGCTCAACAAACCAAAACCAATCACCCAAAAACAACATTAACAAAAAGTTTGGGAAAGTCTCTAACCTACACATAGTCCATCAGTGGCTAAAAGCCTTGATCCTGTGAATACTCTGAAAAAGAAACAATATTGATCAAAAATAATGACACCAGGCTCTGCACTTGCTGTTCACGTAACATGAGAATGGTCCCTGGAAGCCACACACAAAGACAGGTGTGTGAGTTGTGTGTGTGTGTGTGTGTGTGTGTGTGTGTGTGTGTGTGTGTGTGTGTTTTTACTTAACATCTGTAATCCCAACACTCCTATGGCAAGACGGAAGGTGAATACAGAATACCCAGAACCTTTCGGCCTCTGTGTTGGTTTGGATACGAATGGCCCTCATAGTCCCATATATTTGAGTGCCTAGTCATCAAAGAGTGGCACTACTTGAGAAGGATTAGGAGGTGTGGCCTTGCCGGAGGAAGTGTCACTGGGGGAGGGCCTTGAGGTTCCAGAAGCTCAAGTCAGTCCCAGTGGCTCTCTCTCTTCCTGCTGCCTCCTGATCCAGAGGTAGAGCTCTCAGTTTCTTCAGCACCATGTCTGCCTGCTTGCTGCCATGCTCCCTACCACGATGGTAATGGACTAAACCTCTGAAACTATAAGGCCGCCCCAGTTAAACGTTTTCTCTTATAAGAGTCGCCATGGTTGTTGTATGTCTTCACGACAACAGAACACTGAGTAAGACAGCTAGGAAGCCTGGGA
Organism: Acomys russatus; assembly: GCF_903995435.1. Classification (NCBI taxonomy): domain Eukaryota; kingdom Metazoa; phylum Chordata; class Mammalia; order Rodentia; family Muridae; genus Acomys; species Acomys russatus. The sequence goes on along the minus strand of NC_067168.1, from coordinate 39,760,616 downwards.
TACACAGAGTCGCGGAAGGAACAAGAGAAATCCTACCTCAGCAAGGGGAAAGGAGAGAATTGACTCCCACAAGTTGTCCTCTGACCTCCACGTACACTGGGGCACTCACATAGCCCACCCTCCCATAAATACAAAAATGTTAAAAATATTACTATATAATACTTCCTGATATTCTCCATGGTCTCAAACTTCCATGAGAATGCTTCCCAGCAGATATAGAAGGCACATAACAACTTAAATAAGCCACAAAAACGGATTTAAAAATATGAAAGAAATAGACCATCTATAGCAGACATTTTATAAGGCACCCTTTTTTGTATCAGTAATAACAAGTTTATAAAATTATAATAGCTGAGTGACTGGCCTGGCTTCATAAATATGGCAGCTTTAGTAGGTACGTAGTATGTGTTTGATTGAGGTCCATGTTTTTTGTTTTGTTTTGTTTTGTTGTTTTGTTGTTTGTTTTGTTTCTTGAGACATGCTTTCGATGTGTAGCTTTGGCTGTCCTGGACTCCCTTTGTAGACCAAGCTGGACTCTAACTCACAAAGATCTGCCTGCTTCTGTCTCTGGAGTGCTGGGATCACAGGCATGTGTCACCACATCTGGCCTGAGGGGAGGCAGAGGATGGCAGATCACTGTGAGTTCAAGGCTGGCCTGGTCTACAAAGTGAGTCCAGGACAGCCAAGGCTACACAGAGAAACCCTGTCTTGAAAAACCAAGAAAGAAAAAAAGAAAAAAATCCCCTCAGATTAGGAAGGGCCAGGATGAACAGCCACAAAGGCTGCGGGCTGTGCAACCATCAGGGCTTCAGGTGTGGATGTTAAGACATAGTACGCACCGTGCGTGGTGGTACACACTTTTAATTCCAGCACTTGGGAGACAGAGGTAGGTGGATCACTATGAGTTCGAGGCCAGCCTGGACTACAAAGCGATCCAGGGCAGCCAAGGCTACACAGAGAAACCCTGTCTCGGGATGGGGGGGGGGGGGAGAAAGAAAGAAAGAAAGAAAAAGACATAGTATACATCTTAGTAGTGAGTCAGGCATAGAGGGAAGTTGATGTGGAGGGATTACCATGAGTTCAAAGCCAGCCTGGGCTACACAGCCAGGGGTCTGATACTGGAGTTTAGCAGGTTTAAGGATCCTTAGGAAATCAAGTGAACTAGTATAGGGGTATTGTTGGGAGTCCTGTGCCAGAGGCCTGACTCTGGGAGGTCCCAAAAAGTGACATCCATACACTCACCCCAGCAAACAAAACAGAAAAGGTAATGGTGACATCTTCGGCATTGTCTTCAGCAGGCTGCAAAGATCTTGTTCAAGACTCTATGGTCAGTGGGGTGGTAGTGGCGCACATCTTTAATCCCAGCACTAGGGAGGTAGAGGCAGGCAGATCACTGTGAGTTCGAGGCCAGCCTAGTCTTCAAAGTGAGTCCAGGATGGCCAAGGCTACACAGAGAAACCCTGTCTTGAAAAACCAGAACAACAACAAAAAGACTCTATGGTCGAGGAAGGGAAGCCATATCTAATTAAAGGGGGTTTAAACCAGCGATCAGTTGACCAACATCTCAGGATCAGGCTGGGCCTTTGTACAGCAGGATTGCTGCCTGCGGGGTAGTCTCCACACCCTTGCAAGATGGGTTGTCTATCAGGCCTGCTGTTCCTGCAAACCAAGGTGAGGCCAAGGGGAGGTAGCTAGCCAAGCCTTTTACTGCATTTACCCATCCCGTGCCTACAGACATTTCTGACCCAGCCAGGTTCTTTACTTTAGCACAGGCTGCCCTGGAAGTCTCTGTTCCGGTTCATGGAACCAGCCATTGCAAACAGCTAGTGGAATGTATGCGTCCCCAGCGTGTAGGGCTTTATTGATTGTGATTGTTAAAACCTGATCATCTGTTTGGCAGGGTCCGGAATCACGTAGGAGACACACCTCTGCGCATGTCCTTGAAGAGGGTCCTAGGTTAGGTTACTTGAGGCAGGTGGATTCATCCTACATGGGACTGGCCATCCATAAGCTGGGGTCCCCTACATAATAAAAAACAAACTGAGCACCAGCCCGCCCCGACCACTTCCTGACTGTGGGTGCAATGTGACAATATGACCAATTACTTCATGCTCCTGTCTTCCCTGTCATAACCTTAAACTGTGAGCCAGAGCTAGCCCTTGCTCTCTGAGGTTGCTTTTATTGGGTTGTTTCACTACAGGAAGAGGTGAGAAACTGACCACAGGCCATTGGAAGAGTTAACATAATTTTTTTTGTCTTAAATGCCAGAGATACCACTGGAGGGGAGATGGGTGCCATCGTGTGTCAATCTGTTCATGCTGCTATGACAAAATGCCACGGGTGGGCCATTTGTAAGAAGTAGGAATCCGTATTTTATGTTACGGAGGCTGCAAAGTTCCAGCCTGAAACCCAAGCTGGTTCAGTGTCCAGTGAGGGCTGCTCTTTGCTCCAGAGATGGCATCTTGTAGCTTTGTCCTCCAAAAGGGATGAAAATTGTGTCCTCACGTGGCAGAGGATACGAAGGCACTGGGCTCAGGCTCTCAGGCCCTTTTATAAAAGCATTAATCCCAGCAACTAGGGCGGGGTCCATTAGCTTTTTGTTTCAGTTTAAAACCTTTTAAATTCGCTGACAATTTCACACACACACACACACACACACACACACACACACACACACAGGCACACGCACAGGCACAGGCACACTGTATTGTGGTCAAGTTTACCTCACACGCTTCTCTCTTATCCCCCTTTTCCTCCCAACTGGTACCCCCCCCCCCCACTTTCATGTTCCTTGTGTGTGTCAGGCCTTGTGCAGGGAGCCCCAGCTGCAACGGCCATATCCCGAGGGCACCGTATCATGACACTTCTCCTCATCCTCTGGTGCTTGCAATCTCTCTGCTCTTCTTTCCTCATGGCCACTCGTCCCTGGAGGGAGGCACGCGGATGTCCCGCGTAGGGTTGAGCAGAAGTCACTTGCTCTCAGGACTCTTTTCATGAGCCTCTGATTTAACGGTTTTCTGCATGCCAGGCACTCTACCAGCCGAGCCTCATTCCCAGACCAAGTATTTTTCCCCACCTGGTCGATGGGCTGGATCTGAGGAGATCTCAATTTTATTCAATCACATTACAACATCCAACCAATTGCTGTCTTACTATATTAGAAGCTGTGTTTCTTAGGCCACATCAGTAAAGGCTCTGCAAAGATGACACATACAAATGTGTTCATGTGCTTGAGATGCGGGCGGGGTCTGTCTATACTGGTCAGTTTTGCTTTGAACACTTGGAACTCCACCTTAGCCACGGCACACCAGTTTAAGGACAGCCATTTTTTAATCTAAAAGAAAAGTAGCTTATGGAATAAATGCACGCTTCTGTATGTGCATTGGATTGGAAGCACAAAAGCAAACAGATTAGAATACCGTTTCAGATGCTGGTCTTATTGTGATCTTATTCATTGGTCATTTATAATGGCCTCAATAATTAAGTACCATCTTGGGTAGCTGGTGTTTTTGTTTTTCGTTTTTGTTTTTCCCAAGACAAGGCCTCATGTATCCCAGGCTGACCTCGAACTAGCTAGGTTGCTGAGGATGACCTTGAATTTCTGGTCCTCCAGCCTCCACCTTCCAGGTGCTGAGATTACAGGTGTGCACCACCACGCTGTGTTTACATGGTGCTGGGGATGGGACCCAGAGCTTCATGCACACTAGACCAGCGGTCTTCCATCTAAGTCACATCCCCAGCTCCAACAATTTGGGGTTTTGTTGTTGATTTTTTTGGGGGGTTTTAGTAGAGAGAACCTACAAAGGTGTCTTGCTCTGCCCAGTGAGTGCATGGCTGAGGCACCTGTCAGCTGCGAGGGCGCCAAGGTGATGCATTAGTGATGGGAAAGGACCAGGTGTGCAGTACCAGAAGCAGCCAGGCCCCCCTTTCAGCTGCGTGGGGCACAAGTGGGAGGGCCGATGGGCCCGCCTACAGATCACGTGGCAGACGAAGGCCAATGGCTACCTCCAAGCCCACCTTGAGGCCGGGGCGGGGCGCCGGGCTGGCGTCACCAGGACAACGGGCGTCGCCGGCGCCGTGTGACTCCGAGCTGTGGGCGCGCTCGCGGCCATGGTGAGTCTGGGGCCCGCGCCCGCGGGGCAGCGGAGATGCTGGGTGCCCAGGGGCGGGTGTGCAGAAGAGCCAAGGCCTGCTGGGCGGGGCAGGGCCGGGCATGGCAGGGCCGGGCCGGGTGAGGCCGGGCATGGCAGGGCAGGGCAAGGCTGATGGGATTGGTCCTGAAGAAGGAAACCCCGGGTCCCCAGGTCCGGCGTTGGGGGTGGTGGTGGAGGGGCGCGCACCGGGACGCTGTGCTCTCTGACGCTCCGCGTCTTGATCACACACCCGGGACCTCCACTCTGTGGACCACCCCGACGCCGTGACGCTGTTCGGCCGGAGCGTGCCCGGGAAGCCACCAGAGGGTGTGGTTACATAGATACCCACACTCTTCAGTCTGCGTACTTCGGATTGCTTTTATGCCATGATGTCAATACCGTACCATGCATTTGTTTCAAGTTCAGCGTCCTGACGGGGCTCCCAGCACTAGGAGATTTAATGGGTGGCTTTGGGAAGACCTCTTCACCCCTTTTATAAAAATAGGGGACATTGGACTGGACTTTTTTTTCCCCCTGAGTGCTGCACTCTCAGGGATTTAATGAATCTGTCATTAGTACGTTGTAAACGCCTTACAGAAGCCGTTAGCATTGCTCAATAAACTTGAAAGGCTGTGGGAATACCACCTGGCCTCCATTAACTTCTTGTTTAAAGACTTAATTGACTTAGTCTGCGTGCTGACTTTTATGGCAAGTTCAGGTGTAGTGTCTTGAGAGCCCTCCATCCCGGAGAGAAGTGAGCTCCCTGGTTTGTGACACACACCCTGGAAATGGGGTATTGGAGGGTTAGCTAATAGAGAAGTGCCCAATTTTAAGAAATACACATCTAGTGGGGCGTAGTAGCACACGCCTTTAACCCCAGCACTCGGGAGGCAGAGGCAGGCGGATCAATGTGAGTTCAAGGCCAGCTTGGTCTACAAAGTGAGTCCAGGACAGTCATGGCTAACACAGAGAAACCCTGACTTGAAAAACAAAACAAACAAACAAAAAAGAAAGAAAGAAAAGGAAAAGGAAATAGGCATCTAGAGGGCCGGTGAAATGGCTCAGTGGATAAAGGCTCTTGTTGCCAATGTTGACAGCCTGAGTTCTATACCCCTGACCAACGCCAGGTCCTGTAAATTGTCCTCTGACCTCTGTACAGGGCATGCCCTCCATATACATAATAAAATGTGAAGAAAAAAAAAACCCAAACTATTTACCATGAGTAAGTAGATGGAGACTTGCTTGGCATGTGTGTGTATGTGCGTGAGCGTGCATAGGTATAGTTGTGGGGGTGAGGTCCAGAGGCCCGTGATTGGATGTCTTCCATTCCTGCCCATGTTATCTGGATGGGGTCTCTCCCTGAACCTGGAGCTCTGGGCATCTTCCTGCCTCTCCCACCCATGGCCTCCTCCTCGCTGAGGTTACAGACACTGCACACAAGTGGGGCTGTACTGTAGAGTGTGCCGTGTTCCCCTGAGGAGATGGCGGTGGAGTAGAAGTGGGGCTTCTTTCTTGTTTGGATGCGTTGGTTCCGAGCGGCCTGGGGTGATTTGCGCCTTATTTGCAGCCTTGGGTTAGGTTGCTGAGGGCCAGGAGTGGGCAGGCCTGGCCCTCTCCAGGCTCTGCATTCAGCAACCCCCCACACCCTACACCCCCACCTCACCCCACCCCACCCCACCCCGTGGAAAACCCTAATGGGAAGGGATTAGCAGCACAGGAGCTGCCCATGTTAACGTGTGTTAACGCTAGGACAGCTCTGTAAGTTTGTCCATCACCTCAGTGTTCAGGACTTGGCACCCTCCCTTTGTTGGGTCACAGACCTGATGATTTACACAATGCAGGTTAGCCTCAGGATAGGGCAGCATTGTCTGTACAAAGTTGCCTCCTAGCCTTTTCTTCCCCCTTTCCAGTCCCCAGTTTTGTTTTTTTTCCACCTCCTCTTCGCCTTTCTCTTCCTCACCTCCTTTTCTATCCTTCTTTCTAATTTTCTCCTGTGGCTGCTGTCTACAGGCATCCAGGGGGGTTGCTTTGAGTTAACTCATTTGGAGCATACTCGATGGTAGAATATATTTCCTTGTTGCCAGCGAGATCTGCTGTTGTTTAAGTTCAGCATATAAGACAAATTTATTTTTTAATTTGTATGTCATATCAACATGTTTTTCTCATTTTAATTCATTGTTGTTTCCCCTTATTTTGTACCCACTCTCTGATTTTGTCTGTACGGGTCCTGTTACAGGCTTGGGAAGCATGAATTTGGGGAAAACTTCAAATATTTACTTTTCCTCTTTACATGACTGTTTCTTTCTTACCTTTTTGACTCTTGTGGGTATGTGTGTGCAAATCAGAGGTCAGCCTTGAGTGTTGCCCCTCAGGTGCTGGCTACCTAGGTTTTTTTTTGAGACAGAGCCTCTCTCTGAACCTGAAGTTTACCAATTAGACTGGCTGGCCAGCGAGCCGGAGGTCACCTCTCTCCTCTGCTGGGATTAAAGCAGAAGCTACAGTTGGGGTTCTTGTTTTTGTTTTGTTTTGTGTTGTCTTCAAGACAGAGTTTCTCTGTATAGTCTTGGCTGTCCTGGACTCACTTTGTAGACCAGGCCGGCCTCGAACTCACAGCGATCCTCCTGCCTCTGCCTCCTAGAGTGCTGGGATTAAAGGTGTGCTCCACCAGGCCCTGCTCAGTTGGTGTTCTTGTTGTTGTTTGTTTTTTGTATGCTCTGGGAATCAAGCCCTCATACCTTCGTGACGAGTACTTTATCAACTGAGCTCTTGTGGGTTTTGTTGCTGTTGTTTTTTGTTTTGTTTTGTTTTAATCTTTTAAAGCAGATCTTTTTTCATAGCCCTGGCTGGTCTAGAACTCACTATGTAGTCCAGACCCGCTTTGAATTTGTGGTGATTCTCCTGCCTCAGCCTTTTGGGTGCTGGGATTGCTGGCACCCATGCTCCTGACATGGACTATGGCAGAAAGGTCTCAAGTCCAAGGCCAGCCTGGGTAATTTAGAAAGACTTTGTCTCAAAATGAAGGCTGTGGCTGAGCCGTAGAGCACGTGCCTGGCACGCACAAGGCTCGTAGTCCCCAGCACCTCAGGGGGAGGTGCTGACTGAGACGGACACGTCTGTGGTGAGAGTTCTGCTCATTGACCGGACTCCTGCTCCTGATGTCGTTGAGATGGACAATAATTTCCATCACTCTTGGAGCAGCTTTTTTCCATATTTCGCCTGAGTTCTGAGCTAGTCCCTTTGAATTCCTGCGCCCCTCTGGCATCCCCATTGAGAGCTCCAGAGTGCACGGTCTCTGTCCTGCACAGAGGACGGATGGCATTCACAGTATACCCCTCTTTTCCAGCCCCTTCACTCTTTCCGCCACCGTTGTCCACCACATTCCTTGAGCACTGGGGCGGGTGACATCGGTGCCCTTTTTAGGGCTCAGTGTTCTGACCAGGTACGAATCTCTGCCGTAATTGCAGCTCACTGCAAAAATTAGCCTCTGTGACTAAAGCTGACCGGGCCGGTCTGTGGCATAAACAGAAGTGTTTGGGAGGGAATCTGATCAGCATGCCATCATCAGTTAGAATAGTAGTAGTTCCTCACAAAGACCTGTGATCAGTTTTTGTTTGCTGTTTTGAGTTAGATTTATTTATTTATTTATTTTTTTGAGACAAGATTTTTCTATGTAGCCCTGGCTGTCCTGGAACTTGCTCTCTGTAGACCAGGCTGGCCTCTGCCTCTGAGTGCTGGATTTAAAGGCGTGTGCCACCACTGCCTGGCTTTTGGAATTTATTTATTTATTTATTTATTTATTTTTATTATTTATTTTATGTATCTGCATGTACACCTGCAGGCCAGAAGAGGGCATCAGGTCACATTATAGATGGTTGTGAGCCACCATGTGGTTGCTGGGAATTGAACTCAGGACCTCAGGAAGAGCAGCCAGAGCGCTTAACCTCTGAGTCATCTCTCCAGCCCTGGTCTGCCTTTTTATTGTGCAGAAGTTCATTGTGTGTTGTGGGATTCCTTTCATGTTGTTTGCAAATGTTCATGAGTTGTTGATCTATTTCTGTGTCTGACTCTGTCTATTTCCACAAGGTCTCCCTATGTGGCCTGGAACTCCCTTTATATGCTAGTGTGGCATCAGACGGTGGCAATCCTCCTGCCTCTGTCTCTGCCTTTGAAGTGCTGGGCCTGCACCACACCCAGTCCCTTTTCATTTTCTGAACAAGGCCCTTTGTATCAAGAAAGTTTTAATCTTTTGGGGGTTGTTTGTTTGTTTGTTTCAAGACAGGGTTTCTCTGTGTAGCCTTGGCTGTCCTGGACTCACTTTGTAGACCAGGCTGGCCTCGAACTCACAGCGATCCACCTGCCTCTGCCTCCCAGAGTGCTGGGATTACAGGTGTGTGCCTCCATGCCCAGCTGAAGTCCAACTTGCCTGCATTGTTTGTTTGTTTGGTTATGTGTGCTTTGGTGTCATAGTTTAGGTTAAACTGTCACATAGCTCACACCTCGAAGGTTGCCGTTGGTGATCCTGCCTTTACTGGGAGTGTGCTCTTCTGTGTGGTGGAGGTAGAGTCCAACCCCTTGTTTTCATGACGATAGCCTATCCTCCTAGCGCCATTTCTCGAAAAGGCTTCTTTACCATGTAAATCAATGGCTCCTGGCTGTAAGAGTTTGTATCTGGCCTCTCAGTTCTATTCACATAATCTATTTGTCCTTAATTATGCCAGGACTTCACTGTTTCAGTTACTGTAGCTTTGTAGTTAAAAGCTTTTTTTTTTTTTTTTTTTTTTTTTTTTAAAGACTAGAAAGATGACTCACCGCTTAAGATTGCTCCTTTAAAGGACCCGAGTTCAGTTTTCAGCGCCGTGTCTGCTCACAGCTGCCTGTAATTCCAGGTCTAGGTGATCCAACGCCCTCTTCTGGCCACTGTGGGCACTGCACACACAATTGCACACATGTAACTCTTATAAAGGAAAGCATTTAATAGGGGCTTTCAGTTGAGACATTTATCCTTTGTCATCGTGGTAGGAAGCATGGCAGCTTGGGGTCACAGGTAGAGACGTGCTGCTGGGATGGTAGTTGAGCGTTCTACATGTGGATCAGCAGCTGGCAGGAACTGAGAGTGACACTGGGCCTGGCTTGGGCTTGTGAAACTCCAAAGCCAGTGACACGCTTCTTCTGACAAGGCTAAACCTCCTAATAGTGACAATCCTATGAGCCTATGGGAGTAATTTCCATTCAAACAAGCACACACAGAGTCAGAAACTTTTTTTTTTTTTTTTTGAGTTAAAACAAAAACCAAGGGGGCTGGAGAGATGGCTCAGAGGTTAAGAGCACCGCCTGCTCTTCCTAAAGGTCCTGAGTTCAATTCCTAGCAACCACATGGTGGCTCACAACCATCTATAATGTAATCTGATGCCCTCTTCTGGCCTGCAGGTGTAAATGCAGACAGAACATTGTATACATAATAATAAATAAATCTTTAAAAAACAAACAAACAAAAACCAAAAACCAAAACCCTAGAATATTAAGGTATTTTAGATATGTTTATTTGTGTCATGCGCATGTGGACATGCACGTAGAGACCAGTGCAGGACACCCTCCCCATCACATTTCACAGTGCTCCCTTGAGACAGAGTCTTTCACTGAACTTGAAGTTCACTGGTTCAGCCTGGCTGGCTGGCTGAGCTGGGGTCTGCTGTCACCCAGGGCTGGGTTACAAGCACCCACAGCCATGCCTGGCTATTTCATGTGGGTGCTGGGATTCAAACACAGGTCTTGTGTTTGCACAGCAAAATGTCTTGCCCATTGAGTGATTTCTCCAACCCAGAGTAACATCTCAGCATGGAACTCTTACACTTTTTTTCCAGGTCAAACTAACTTCTGAATATTTTATTTATTTTAATGCCATTGTGCGATTGCTTTCTTGAATTCATTTCAAGGTTGTCCATTGCTAATAATGTATAGAAATACACTTTCTTGTAGCTGGAGAGATGGCTCAGCAGTAAAGAGCACTGGCTGCTCTTGTAGAGAACTGGAGTTCAGTTCCTAACACCTAGCACCCAGTTGTGGACAGTTCACAACTGCCTATAATTCCAGCGCCAGGAGATCTAGTGCCCTCTTCTGGCCTCCTAGGGTGCTGCACACACATGCGCGCGCACACACACATATAATTAAAAGTAAAATTAAAAATATATTTCTTTCATATAAATGGGTAGTGTCACTGCACTTTTTGACAAGTTCTGATATGTTTTTTGCGGGTTTCTAGAGTTGTCCACATACAATGCTGTGTCTTTAAGTGGCGCCCATCCTGTTTACTCCCTTTACAACCCCTGTTCATCCAGCTGTTTACTGACCAGAGTCTCCAACACAATGCAGTACACAGATGTCTGTGTGTTGACATTTTAAAAAAGATTTTTTATTATTTTTAATTATGCATATATGTTTGTGGGGGTTGGGGTGGTAGATGCGCTTGTGTGCTGGTGCCACAGATGCTGGGGGTGTTGGATCCCCCGGAGCTGGAGTTATAGGTGGTTGTGAGCCACTTGACATGGCTGCTGGGAACTGAACTCCAGTTGTGAAGGGTGGTGCTGTTGGTTTTTGTTTTCTGTAGTAAGTGGTGCTGTTCCGATCCAGTATGAAAAAAACATGTGGCTTAAGTTTTTCATACAATGGGCAAAGAACCGTTTTCCAGTTTCTCTCTTCCTTGCAGGTTTTCTCAAGCAATGATGATGGCCTTATCAACAAAAAGTTACCCAAGGAACTCCTGCTAAGGTACGTGTGCATGTTAGAGAGCTGGGCTTGGCTCCTGCCTCCAGCTGCAAGGTGGCCTCTCTCTCAGTGTAGTCCTGAGCTACAAAGGCACAGGGCCCACTTACTTTTCGGTTTTGTCTTATAAAATGCCATTTAGCTTGTTGCTATGTTTTACTTGGTTTACTCCAGACTGTACTAAGTATGGATCATTCCGTAGTGTGATAGGTATTGTAGCAGTCGTCAGCAGGTGCCCCTGTTGGGTATGAATAGATAATCACAAATTGATTAGTATGGGGGAGGGGGAACGTGATTGCTATAGGTGCAGGCTCTTTTTTGTTTATTTGTTTTTTTTCGAGTTTCTCTGTGTATCCTTGACTGTCCTGGACTTGCTTTGTAGACGAGGCTGGCCTCGAACTCACAGTGATCCATCTGCCTCTTCCTCATAGAGTGCTGAGATTACAGGAGTGCAGCACCATGCCTGACTAGGTGTGGGCTCTTGTGTCAGAGAGTCTTGGCATTTTCGAAGTGATAGATTGTTGGACAGCGGTTCTGATGTCCTTACTGAGCAGTCGCCTGCTGTCCCCGCACTGAGCAGGTAGCACAGAAGAGCATCTCTGGTCATGCCGTTACTTGTCTTTTTACTAAATGAGTCTGCAGGTGACACCTGTTGCCACCGTGACACTGTTTGCTCTTAGGTTTTGGTTTTTGTTTAATTCTGCAGTTGTCAAATTGTTGTTAGTTGTGGAAGCTGTCACATCTTCATTACTTAGAAATAACTGATTTTTGTACATGTGGTAATCTTTGAGTGGCATTTTCCAAACTGTCACCAATATCCCTCAAAACAAAAACAGGTTCTGACAGGATGGACATTTCTTCAGTGTGTGATGAGGAGTTATTGCAGTATTCCATGGGAGTTATAGAAGATGTTTCTATCCGGGAGGGGGGGGGTGGCACACAATCCCCATGCCGCCTGGCTGTGTGGCATCTTTTCAGAGTTCAAAAGTGAATGTTTTGCTTGGTTATTGGGGGTACTTCTTTTTATATTACATTTATTTGTTTGGGGTAGGGGCATGCACACCTGAGGCGGTGCACCTGTGGAGGTCAGCCGACACCATGTGAGTTGGTATAAACCAACACATGTTCCAGAAGAACCGAGGAGCCAACTGGATCCAATGTGACTGAGTCCAGGGTGGACTGTTGTCACTATACACCTGCAGGGGACCTGGTCCAGGAAGTGCCTCTAGCCTCAGCACAAGTGCCCTCCAGCCCAGGCCTCAGGCTGTGTTGGTGCTCTGGGCAGCCATAGCCAGCTCCAGGCACAGTGCATGAGCCACTCACCCCTAGGCTGTGGTAAACTCCACCCTTCTCATGAATACTGCTGTCGCTTGTGACTCACGGCCACTAGCTTCCCTCTCCCCTGTGGGTTAGGGCTGGCCCCTAAGCTCAACCAGAGTGGTTTGTATTTGCTGACACAAAGGAACAAAGACAGAGATAAGGATTCTGTCACTCTCTGCGGCTGTTTCTTCTTTTCTTTTCTTTTTGGTTTTTTTTGAGACACGGTTTCTCTGTGTAGCCTTGGCTGTCCTGGATTTCCATTATGGACCAGGCTGGCCTCGAACTCACTATGATCCACCTGCCTCGGCTTCCCTGAGGGCTGGGATTATAGGCATGTGCCACTACGCCTGGCATCTGTAGCCATTTCTAAACCCCGGTTAGAAGTTAGTTTTTTTGTTTGTTTGTTTGTTTTTTGTTTTTGGTGTTTTACCCATGGCACTTGCAGCTGACCTAACTGTGGGTGAGCGTCACAGATGTTCTAGAATTGTTTCGTCATTGCAATGACGGTCTTTGGTTGGAAGGTGAGAAAATGCTTGAAGAATGAACGCATGGAAGAGGATGGGAAGCAGGGAGCTCGGTGAAAGCAAGAGGCAAGCTCAGTGCAAATAGGGAAGTCAGAGCAGAGGTTTGTCCTTCCACGCCCCAGGTGCAGGCCTTGGCTGAGAGAAAACTGTAAGAACTGCTGGTGGCTATCCAGAGTCTCTCCTTTTGGTCTTTGGGGTCTTTTTGTTTTGCTTTTAAAGATTTATTTTTATTTTTTAAACATGTGTACATGTGTCTATGTGTGTATGTGTATGTGAGTGCAGTGCCTGCAGTGTCCAGAAGAGGGCATCGGATCCCCAGGAGCTGCAGTTGTGGTTGTGTTTTGCCTGATGCTGAGAACTGAACTCAGGGCCACTGCAAGAGCAATATACCCTCTTAACTGCTGAACCAGCTCTTTAGCCCCCTCCCCGCCCAGAATCTTTTGAATGAAAAGTAACCCAGGAAGAATTGATCTTTGAAAAAAATGTGATAACTTAGGGATTCGGAACATTTCTTAAACAAAAATGTAGTACTTTTACCTCTGCTGACAAGCTGTTCTTCTTCTTCTTCTTTTTTTTTTTTCCAAGAAAGAGTTTCTCTGTGTATCCTTGGCTGTTCTAGACTCGCTTTGTCGACCAGGCTGGCCTTGAACTCACAGAGATCCGCCTGCCTCTGCCTCCTGAGTGCTGGGATTACAGCGTGCGCCACCATGCCCGGCAAGCTGGCCTTCTTGTGTGCTGCTTTTCCTTGTCTACATCTGCTGAACATTATCTTGTCTCTACTAGTAAAATGATCTAAATTAGGCCAGACATGGTGGCACACCCCTTTAATCCCAGCATTTAGGAGGCAGAGACAGGGGGATCACTGTGAATTCTAAGCCAGGCTAGGCTATACAGTGAGATGTTGTTTAAAAAAGTATTTTTCTTAATGACCCAAAAGAGGGACTGTGGCGGTGTTAAGGCAGCTCAGTGGGTAAAGGGCTCGCTGTGCAAACATGAGGACCTGCGTGTGAGTATCTGGGCCCAGTGGCACACGCCTTAACCCCCGTGCTGAGGAGGTGCGACAGGACGGTCCTGGCACACACCTTAACCCCCGTGCTGGGGAGGTGCCATAGGATAGACCTGGCATATGCCTTAACCTCTGTGCTGGGGAGGTGCGACAGGATGGTCCTGGGGGTTTACAGGCTGGACAGCTGAGCTGAAATGGTGAGCCTCAAGTTTAGTGAGAGACCCTGTCTCCAAAAGATAAGGTCAAGAGGAGAGGAGATTAACAAACAATATGTTGGTGGTAACCCAGACTCCGACACATGCCCTCATGGGTATACACACACACATCCACATACAGAGATAGATAGACAGATAGATAGATAGATAGATAGAAAGAAAGAAAGAATAAACAGTCACCCACAGTGTACCAGTTGCTAAGAATATGGAGGTTGTGGCTATCAGGCATAGCTTTTAAGTCATGCACAGGCTCATGTGTCAATTATTTTGTTAAATGAATCACCACTTGAGTGCAGATGTCCATCATGTTTTCTGGAGGGTTTGAGTTCCCACATTTCTGCTCTTATTTTGGAACCAGTCAGAGAACTTGAAATTTTTATTTTATTATTTATTTATTTAGGTGTTCTGGTGATAAGGTTTCTCTGTGTAGTTCTGGTTGTCCTAGAACTTGTTCTGTAGACCAGGCTGCCCCAAAGCTCAGAGATCCACCTGGCTCTGCCTCCCAAGTGCTGGGATTAAAGGTGTGCACCACCACTGTCCTGCCCTCATCTGGTGGTTTTTATTGATAATTTCTAAGAATACTTGATGTTCTTTTTTTAAAAATGTATTTGTTTATTATTATGTATACAGTGTTCTGCCTGTATGATCCCTGCAGGCCAGAAGAGGGCATCAGATCACATTATAGATGGTTGTGAGCCACCATGTGGTTGCTGGGAGTTGAACTCAGGGCCTCTGGAAGAGCAGACAGTGCTCTTAACCTCTGAGCCATCTCTCCAGGCCCATACTTGATGTTCTTAATTCACATATTCCTGTCACACACTTTGTTATTAAGTTTATACAACTTGACTTTTTCTATACACCTTTCATGAATTAAAGATTTTCTTAGGGCTGGGCAGAGGGCTCAGTGGTTAAGAGCACAAACTGCTCTTGCTGAGGGTTGAGTTTGGTTCTTAGCACCCACATCCGGTGGTTCCTAACCACCTGTACCTCCAGCTCTAGCAGATCCAGCAGCCCCTTCTGGGCTCCATCGGCAAGCGCATTCCTGTACCCATACACAGGACACATATGCATACATGTAATTAAACACCAAAACAAACCTCTTTTTAAAAAGTTATTTTCTCCTCTGGGGTGGGGGGGCAGAGGCAAGTGGATCTCTGTGAATTCAAGGCCAGCCTGGTCTACAAAGTGAGTCCAGGACAGCCAAGGTTATACAGAGAAACCCTGTTTCCAAAAAGCAAAATCCAAAACCAAAACAAAAGTTCTCTGATTTTTGTTTCCACACAGCTCAGTGGCTCACTCCTTTCCTGTCCCTGGCCAGTCAGTTGCATGTTGCGTTTCATGGGAGTGTGTGTAATTGTCTATACTAGTTGAAGATTTAGTACATGGATTTTCCACGTTGTTACGATCTCTCTTGGCTTTTGGAGTCGGATTTTATGGGTTGAGGTGCCAGCCTTCTTTGTTAGCGCGACACCTTAAGATGTGGTAGTTCCCTTGGTTTGGGGCTCTTGTCTTTGGCTGTCTCAAGCTGTGTGCTCAGTTTCTGTGTAGTCGTTTTGATTTGTGATGCTTTGTCTCGAAATGATTCCTGAGGAGAAATAGTGTCGCCAGTCCCTGGATGACTGTCTCTCACCATTACAGAGAAGAAACACTGTGACCAAAAGCAACTCTGGGAGGAGAGAGTTGTATCATGCCGCACTTTAGTCCGTCATCCAGGGAAGTCAGGGCAGGAGCTGAGACCCTGGAGGAGTGCTGCCTGCTGGCTTGCTCACATAGCCGGTTCAGCTCTTCCTTACAGAACCCAGGGCCACCTTCCCAGGCGTGGTGCCACCCACCATGATCTGGGCCCGCCCACAGCAGTCATTAGTCAAGAAAATGCCTCGCGTACTTACTTGCACAGGCCAATCATATGGAGGCATTTTCACAATTGAGAGTCTCTCTTCCCTGGGTGACACTGGCTCCTGTCACCTTGACAGAACACACAGTCACCTTGTGTTGTTTACGCTGAGAAGCTAACCCAGCAGATATTAAACTGGCTCATAATTCCTCTTCCTGATTAATTTAGATATGTGACTCCATTTTCTCGATAGCACACTAAGGATGAAAATAGTTTTCCTCTTGGAGTTTAGACCAGCAGTGATCCCAAATGTGTGTGTGTGTGTGTGTGTGTGTGTGTGTGTGTGTGAGAGAGAGAGAGAGAGAGAGAGAGAGAGAGAGAGAGAGAGAGAGAGAGAGAGAGAGAGAGATATCGAGATCGTCTTGTGTTGTCTATCTCTGCTGCCTGTCCCTGATAGAGTTTGCTCTGTATTTATTGAACAGCCCAGAAAATATAGCGTGGAAAGGCACGAGGAGACCCTGTTCTACAGAACCTTTAACACAGTGTTACACAGGAAGAAAGTGCTTTACTCACTGAGCGGGCGCAGGGCAGCACTTGAGGTTATCAACCTGTAACATTTGTGTGTATTTGCTTTGTTAGGTTGTTTTTTAGCAAATGATTACCACAACACACACACACACACACACACACACACACACACACACACATTCACCCTCACCCTTCTGGGTCAGTGGCATGGAAGAGTACAGAGTTTAAGATAAAGCAGTGGGAGGTATTGCTCTTGCAGAGGACCCGGGTGCAGTTCCCAGCATCCATGGGTGGCTCACAGCTGCGCAAGTGGTTTCAGGGATCCGACGCTTTCTCTAACCTCTCAGAACGTATGTTTTCTTTAAATACATAGCTTCAAGTCAGTTTTTAATTTTCCACAAGAGGCTAAGAGAGCTCAGCAGTTAAAATTATTTGTTGCTCTCGCAGAGGACTAGGTTCGGTTTCCAGCACCCACATTGGGCCGCTCACAAATACCTGCAACCCCATCTCCAAATGCCTTCTGGCCTCATACTTACACTCATAAAATACCTAAGTCTTCCAAGTCACCATTTCTGCTTTTCCTGCTGTTTGCGTGCTCCACCAATCTGCCCCCCAGGAATGTACGCCATCCTGTAAATTGAATATTCTTTGCCCATCTTCCTTATTTATCATTTTCTCCCAAATCCTTTTTATTTTTCTTTTGGCCTTTTTTTTTTTCTTGTTGTTTTTTCGAGATGGGGTCTCTCTGTGTAGCCTTGGCGGTCCTAGACTCACTTTGTAGACCAGGCTGGCCTCGATCTCACAGTGATCTGCCTGCCTCTGCCTGCCTCTGCCTCCCGAGTGCTGGGATTAAAGGCGTGTGCCACCACGCCCGGCCTCTTTTGGCTTTTTAAAAATTACTTCTTTTTTCTCTTTTTGGCTTGACATGGTAGCGCAGACCTTTAATCCCAGCAATTGTGAGGTAGAAGCAAGTGGATCTTTGTGAGTTCAAGTGCCAACTTGGTCTACATAGTGAGACCCTGCCTCAAACAGACATCCTTTTCATCTTTTGTCACAAAATAATGTTCTTGATTTTTCTTTTGAGTATTTAAAAATGTTGCATTTATTATTACGGTGTGTGTTGTGTGTCCTACAGCGTACCTGTGAAGGTCAGAGAACAAATCCCTCCCACCTTTGTATCACTTCTGGGGATGGAATGTGGGGCGTCAGGCTTGAACCTACTGAGCCACCTCGCCATTCCCTGTTTTAGCTTTTTGGCACATGGTGTCATGTAGCTCAGGCAGGCTCAGCCTCACTCGTCCCCCTCCTGCCTCCGCCTTCCTCCACTGAGATTATAGGCATGTGCCTCTGTGCTCAGCCTTTTGACTCTCCTTAAGTCAGATCTTTGCATTAAAGTGTTGTGCTGGAGTCAGCGCCTAGGACAGGACCTGGCTTTTCAGCTTCAGCATGTTCATAGTTCTTTTAATTCATTAAAAAAAAAAAAAAAAGGCAGGGGGAGGGCTGGAGAGATGGCTCAGAGGTTAAGAGCACTGACTGTTCTTCCAGAGGTCCTGAGTTCAATTCCCAGCAACCACATGGTGGCTCACAACCATCTATAATGAGATCTAGTGCCCTCTTCTGACTGCAGGTGTACATGCAGGCAGAGCACTGTGTACATAATAAATACATCTAAAAAAAAAAAACAAACAAAAAAAACTCCTTACTATGCACCATCCATTTGGCTCTCAGTTTCTTTCTTTTCTTTCTGTTTTCTCCTTGTTTTGAGATGGGTTCTCACAGTGTAGTGCTGGCCAGGAACTCCCTATATAGACCAGGCTGGTCTTGTACTCAGAGAGCTCTGCCTGCCCCTGCCTCCCAGAGTGCTTGGCATTAAGGTGTGCGCCGCTATGCCTGGCCAAAAATAAGGTTTCCTTAGTCACTGTAGCAATTTGATGATCACTTGATAATCAAAGCAGTGTCTTGAAGAGGCAGTGTAGACATGACTAATGTTCAATATGTAGATGAGAAGAAAAGAAAAGAAAGCCAGTGGCACACACCTCTAATCCCAGCACTCAGGAGGCAAAGGCAGGCAGATCTCTCTCTGTGAGTTCGAGGCCAGCCTGCTCTACAAAGGGAGTCCAGGACAGCCAAGGCTAGAGAAACCTTGTCTCAGGAAAACAAAACAAAACAAAACAAAACAAAACAGAAAAGCTCAAAAGGCAGGATGTCTCTTCATCCAGTTTCCAGAGGAAGTAAGAATGTGCAGTTGGGAGTTTGAAGGACACATGTGTCAAGTTTCATGTGTTTTTCCTCTGTAAGCATCATTCTACAGGCTTTATAAAAGTGGTGTGCAGTATGTTTTGGTCTTGTTGTCCAACAGAAATCCTCCAAATCCTCACATCTACACAGTCCTGGCTGTCTTAGAAATCACTCTGCAGACCTGGCTGGCCTTGAACTGACAGAGGTCTGCCTGCCTCTTCCTCCCGAGTGCTGTGCAAGGTGTGCGCCACTATGTTCGTTGGCCTAAATCTTACCCTATCAGTGGCTGCAAACACCATTTCCACTGCTTGTTCCGCACTAGAATCCGTGGATCCAGATGAACGCCGTAGTTCCCCATTGCAGTAGAAGTAAAGGGAGTTGAGAAGCTGCTGTGCAGACTGTGTTATATCCATCCTGTTGGTGTCATGAAAGAGAAAGAGCCCGATTGATGCCCGGATTCTGGAACCTGGTTGTGGGCCTGGTCTGAAAATGCATGTAGAAATAATGGTAAGATAAAGTGAAGTGGGGCTGGAGAGGAGGCTCAGCGGTTCTTGTAAAGGACACAGTTTTGTTCCCAGCATGCACGAGGTGCCTCACAACCATCCATAGCAGAAGTTCCAGAGGCTCAAACATTCCCTTCTGTGCTCAGCACGCATGTGGGGAGCATGCACACTTGCAGGCGGAACATTCATGTACAGTGTACTAGCCAGATTTGTCAACCCAACACAAACTAGAGTCGTCTAAAAGGAAGGAACCTCAACCGGGAAAATGCTTCCAAATGAGCTGGCTGTAAGGCATTTTCTTCATTAGTGATTGGTGGGGGAGGGCCCTGTCCATTGTGGGTGGTACCATCCCTGGGCTGGTGGTCCTGAGTTCTGTAAGAAAGCAGGCTGAGCAAGCCATGAGGAGCAAGCCAGTAAGCAGCACTCCTCTATGGCCTCTGCATCAGCTCCTGTCTGCAGGTTCCTGCCCTGTTTGAGTTCCTGTCCCAGTTTCCTTCAGTGAACAGTGAAGAGTGTAAGCTGGAAAAACCCTTTCTTTCCCAACTTGATTTTTTTGGTCATGGTGTTTCATCACGGCAATAGAAACCCTAACTAAGACACATAGAAAACAAACCTAAAAAACAAAAGCAAAAACAGAAAACAATGGGCTGGAAAGATGGCTCAGAGGCTAAGAACACTGGCTGCTCATCCAGAGGATCCAGGTTCGATTCCCAGCAACCACATAGCAGCTCACAACTGTCTGTAATTCCTGTTCCCAGAGATCTAACACCCTCACACAGACAGACATGCAGGCAAAAAATACCAGTGTATTGAAATAAAAGTAAATAGATCATTTAAAAACATAAAAGATAAAGTAAATTATTTAGCTCAAGGGACTGATTTGTGTTGGGATGCGCATAACTGGAGTGGGTGGTGAGCCAGGTTCCAGCTGTCTGTAAGGGGGCGGGGCTGGTGAGCAGGTACCTATGACAGTGGGTAAGCAGCGCCCCTGAAAGGCCATTCACGGTGGGAAATAGATGAGACCAGCAAACATACCTTCTGCTCAGGGCTCTGGGTGAAGGAGGGCAAAGTTTGTCCTGATGGTCACAGCCAAGCAGTGCTTGGGAGGCTAAAGCAGGGGGCTCAGTGTGTGAGGTTAGGCGGCACTGCCTGTCTCAGAACAAAACAACCGAAACAAATCTACTTCCAAATATGAGTAGCTCAGAAAGTCTGTGCTTAGAAATGCCTGTTGCCGGGCATGGTGGCGCACGCCTTTAATCCTACCACTTGGGAGGCAGAGGCAGAGGCAGAGGCAGAGGCAGAGGCAGAGGCAGGCGGATCTCTGTGAGTTCGAGGCCAGCCTGGTCTACAAAGCGTGCCTGCTAACTTGACTCTGCGACGGTGTGGGAGAATCAGGCGTAAACACTGTAATGGGGAATTTCACTAATAGAATAGTTGAGCCTTCTGCACCTCAGCAGTGATGTAAAAATGGAGCCATGATGAGCATTTAGCACTGTGTAAGGAAATGATTCACTGTAGGGGAGCGCAACCCACAGCATAGGTCCAGTCACAGGGAGCCGGAAACCTGCACACGGACACAGTCACAGAAACACTGAAACGCTTCCAAGGGACCCGAAGGTGGGATCCGAGTTCTAAAGGGAATCATGGAAAAAGAACATGGATATTTAAACTAGTCATGGCTGGAGTTGTTTTTCAGGATGGATTCCAGGTGTGGGTCTTCAAAGTGTGGAAGGACATCAGTAACCAAACAGGATCAGGAAGGATAAACTCATACCTACATAGTTATAATGAAATGGCAGACTTCAAGCATGAGAAGCCTTATTTTATTACTTTTTTTTTTTATACTTTAAGATATCTATGTATGTGCACTTGTGTATGTGTGTGCACCAGAAGAGGCTGTCAGGTCTCTGAGAGCTGGAACTACAGTGATTGTGTGCTGTCTGATCTGGGTCCTGCGAACTGAGCCTGAATCCTCTGGAAAAACAGCCAGTGCGCTAACCACAGAGCCATCTCTCCAACTGTTGCTTCTTTTGTGTGACTGTGTGTTGGTTGGGGAGGCGCTGTGGTGTGCATGAGGTAGTCAGAGGAGGTGTCTTGGGGTTCCTGTTGCTGCGGAGAATCATCAGATTGACTGAGAGCAAGTTGGGTGGCGGGGGGGGGAAGGGTTGATTTCACTCACAGCTCATCATTAAAAACAGGGAGAGGCAGGAACTCTTGAGGCAGGAGCTGATGCAGAGGCCATGGAGGGTGCTGGCTTGCTCCTTGTGGCTTGCTCAGCCTGCTTTCCTATAGCCCTCAAGACCAACGTAGGCAGGTCACCACCCACAAGGGGCTGGGCCTTCCCCAGTGCCCCATCCATCACTAATGAAGAAAATGGCCCAAGGGTTGCCTACAGCCCAATCTTATGGAGGCATTTTGTCTCCCACCCCACCTTAAGACAGGGTTTCTCTGTGTAGCCCTGGCTGTCCTGGAATCATTCTGTAGAACAGGCTGGCCTCGAACTCACTGTGACCCACCTGCCTCTGTCTCCCAGGATTAAAGGTGTGTGCCACCGCACCCAGCTGAAAAGCCATTTTCTTAATTAGGGCTCCCTCCTCTCAGATGACTGTAGTTTCTGTCAACTTGACATAAAACTGTCCATCACAGAGGACAACTGGTGGAAGTTGACACTCTCTCCATTCACTGTGTAGGTTCTGGGGACGCAACTCAGACCTTTGGGTGTAGCAGCTGAGCCATCACCGAAGCCCAAGATGTCCTTGACATGAGACAGTCAACTGCAACCAGCAGCAGGTCTCTGGGCCGCAGTGATAAAAGGAAAAGAGTGGCATCTGTTCCATGTGCCCAGTGGAAGAGAGACCTAGAATTGTCTTCCTGGGCTAAGTCATTCTAAAATGAAGATGTAATGATGACAATGAAGTCCTTTTCATATTGGTGTAGCTATTTGACAATTCTTCAAAAAGAAACAAAGTCACACAGTGGAAGCTCCTCTCTCGGGCACACACACTACTGCCCTGTGCCTCCCCTAGCCCAAGCCACCTGGCAAGTGTGCATCCGAAGGTCCAATAAGTTCATTTACCCGAAGGCTCAGAGATGCACCTTGCAGCCGGAAGCACATCCACATGGCGTTTGCTAGGGGCTCAGGGTCGTGGCTGGCTACAGAATATGGCTTTTCACTTGGGTGACAAAACTGTTTTTAAACTCAACCTCAGAGTTGATGGTGTGTGTATCACCAGTAGTTGCTGAATTGTGTGGTTTAAGTGGTTGATTTTATGTTGCATGATTTTAGCTCATCCAGTCAAAGCATCTCTTGGGAGTGTCTGGGCTAACCTTTCTGGGGTGGGGCGGGGCGGGGAATGTTAAGGATGGATTTCAATATATGTTACTTCAGAGTGCTAACCAGGAAGTAAGAAACTGAAGGTAAATCTCCAATAAACATCCTCTAGTAATGGCAGTATTTTTATTTTTATTTCATTATTATTGCTTTGTTTAGAGGCAGGCTCTTCCTATGCATCCCCGGCTGTCCTGGAACTCACTCCCAAGACCAGGCTGACCTCAAACTCACAGAGATCCTCCTGCCTCTGCCACCCAAGTTCTGGGATCAAAAGTGTACGCCACCACATTCAGCTAAGTATTGCTTTAAAAGAAAGAAAATGTTGTTAATGACTGCCATGCAGAGGAATTGGGAAGAGCGGGGGGGGGGGGGGGCTAGGGAGAGGGTGCCCCAAGCAGCGAAGGTTACAGCATGGAGCTGCTGCTAAAGTTTTAAAGTTTTAGGCTACAGGGATAGTAATGCACGGTAAAACATACCTGGAGGTTAGAAACATCATTAGATGCTGGGGTGGTGGCTGACACCTGTAACCCAGTACTTGGGAGCAGGAGACAGGAAGATTCCTGCAAGCTCTAGGTCAGCCTGAGCTAGAGTGAGACTGTGCCTCAAAAAAAAAAAAAAAAAAAAAAAAAAAAAAAAAAGTAAGAAAGAAAGGTGTTTTCTTGTTTGTTTTTCTGGTTAGGGAGGCCATGAAAATGTTTGCTTCGTTGAGGATCAGAAGACTAATTATAGACAGAAAGGTTAAATCAATCCCATTTTACTTAGAGCCAGTGAAAAGCAGCATACTTGGGAGGCCTGCGGGACTGACTGTCTTAAGGACCATGGAGAGAGATCAGGGAGCAGAGCGGCTTTTAGGCCTAGTCTGGTGTCTGCTTGTGTGTGTGTGTGTGTGTGTTGTGTGTGCGCACATGCTTGGTACACATGTGGAGGTCAGAGGACAGCTGACAGGAGTGGCTTCTCTCCTAGGCAGTGAGCGCCTTTATCCACGGGCCTTCTCGAGTTTTATAGAAACTAAACCAGCCATGTTTTTGAGCCCCAAATACAGCAAATTCTTTGCCCTAAAATGTCTCCCCATTCATTTCTCCTAAGCTGCTGCTGGGAGGGGCCGGAACCGCCAGCAGTTGCCAAGGGCTTTGGATTCTCACAGCCCCAATACTGAGAAGAGTTTGTAGACTTGAATGCAAGAGGCAACTAAGCTGCAACCAACCTCTTCTGTCTCCCTTACAGTAGTTAAAATCCCAGAGTGCTGGGCTCAGCGTGGGCGGGCCGTCTGAGTGTAGTTTTAGCTGAACTGGGAAACTGAGAGAGCAGACGCTGAGCCTCAGTGAGGTTGGTGCAATAAGCCAAACTAAAATGCTCTGTGCTCCACAGGACCTGGAATGAGGCAAGGGAGGCAGAGGCAGGCGGAT
This sequence comes from Acomys russatus, assembly GCF_903995435.1. Classification (NCBI taxonomy): domain Eukaryota; kingdom Metazoa; phylum Chordata; class Mammalia; order Rodentia; family Muridae; genus Acomys; species Acomys russatus. The sequence goes on along the minus strand of NC_067168.1, from coordinate 39,736,819 downwards.
CTGTGAGTTCGAGGCCAGCCTGGTCTACAGAGCGAGTTCAGAACAGCCAGGGCTACACAGAGAAACCCTGTCTCAAAAAAACCAAAACAACAACAACTAAAGGAAAAGATGAGCCAGGTGGTCGTGTTGCACACCTTTAATCCCAGTACTTGGGAGGCAGAAGCAGGCGGATCACTGTGAGTTCGAGGCCAGCCTAGTCTACAAAATGAGCCCAGGACAGCCAAAGCTACATAGAGAGATCCTATCTCAAACAAAACAAAACAAACAAACAAAGCAAAAAACAACAACAAAAAGAAAAAGGTCAAGCGAAGGAAAAGTCACTCAAATGTTTGTCAAAGTAATGGCCCCAAAGCACAAACAGCCCCGGTCAAAATTCAGTGAACACACGTGACCACGGTACTCAAAAGCACAGAGACCCCAGACAGCTGAACAGACGAACTATATGTGTGAAAGAACGGTGATAAGGACATGCCCAGTGGGACGCATGGGCAGTGATAAGGACATGCCCAGTGGGGCCCATGGGCAGTGATAAGGACATGCCCAGTGGGGCGCATGGGCAGTGATAAGGACATGCCCAGTGGGGCCCATGGGCAGTGATAAGGACATGCCCAGTGGGGCGCATGGGCAGTGATTCAAAAGGAGAGATGCTTTTAAAGTCTCCTGTCCTAAGACTATATGGCCCGTATGTTCCCTTTTAAAAATGAAAGCCTGGCCCAGTATGGTGGCGCACGCCTTTAAACCCAGCACTCGGGAGGCAGAGGCAGGCGCATTTCCACATTCGAGGCCAGCCTGGTCTACGATGCGAGTCTAGGACAGCCAGGGCTACAAGAGAAACCCTGTCTCAAAAAACCAAAAAAAAGCCTGGAGCCAGACATGGTCATCCACACCTTTAATTTAAGCAGAGGAGCAGAGGCAGGTGGATCTCTTTGAGTTTGAAGCCAGCGTGGCCTACAAAGTAAATTCTAGGACAGTCAGAGCTATGTAAAGAGAGCCTGTCTCAAAAAACAACACACACACATGCACACACACCACGAAAAGCCTGGGCTGGTGAGACAGCTCAGCAGAGTAAAGGCACTTACTATATAACCCCAGCATTTCTGGGACCCATGTTAAGGTAGAGGGAGAAAACCAACTCCGTAAAGCTGTTCTCTGACCTCTGCATGTCTTCTATGACTTGTCCACACTCACATACCCGGGCACCACACATACACAGAGTACTAATTTTTACAAATTAACCAGGAAAAAAAAAAAAAAGAAAAGAATCTGGGCTGGTGAGATGGCACAGCAGGAAAGCGCTTGTGGTGCAAGCCTGGTGACTCGAATTCAATGCCAGAATCCTTCGTGGGAGGAGAGAGTGGACTCCTCAGACTTGTCCTCTGACCTCCATGCGTGTGCTGTGGCTCCAGCCTACACACACGCACTCATGCACGCACGCGCACATGCTCACAAACACACCATACAGAAATAATAAGTTTTAATTAAAAATAAGCCTTTTCAAGTGATTCATCGCAACCACCCCCACATAAGTGCTAAGGGATTCCTGTCACTAGGTCTCCAGCGGGGACCGGCAGGGTAAGATCAGTGCAGGGAGGTGGACGTGCGCTTTACCTCTGTAACCGCCTTAGGTGTTGACTGGTTTTGTGTGTGTGGGTTTTGTTCTTCCCAGTCCTCTAGAAAGTTTGATTCTGTCCAGGTTTCCTGCAAATTCACTATAATACCAATGTAAAAGTTTCAGAAAAATTTTCCATGCAACTTGACATGGTTCTAGGGTGTAAATGGAAATTAAGTTTAAAGGGTCGACAATAATGAAGATGAGCCTGGTAAAGAGCAATTGGGGCTTCAAAACAGAGGCCAGAGCTCCAGTTAACATGGGGTGTCAGGGAGCAGGACAGACAGATCAAGGGACAGCTCTCATGTCTACAAGTAGACTTGTGCCGTTCCCCGCTGCTGCGATCAGATGCTCTGACTAAGGTAATTTAGGCTGAAAGGGTCTGTTCCGGGCCACAGAGTGGTCTGCGTCCATCCACTCTGGGGAAGGGACATGCTGCAGCCATAGTCAACAGAGAGCAGCAAATGCTGGCGCTCAGCTCCCACGGAGTGACTTGTCCAGGACTCAGCCCCTGGTGCCACACTGCGGGCTTCCCTTCTCAAGTGGTGAGGGTAGCCCCACTCACCAGGCACGCCTAGAGGCCGTCTCCCCAGTGACCGTAGAGTCTGCCGTGTTGTCAACACCGTAGCAATCGTCGCTACTTCTTTTGTACACTCTCGGGGTGCTGTCACAGGGGAAGCTGGGAACTTTTCAGAAGCAACGCCCTCAAGGGGCCATGACTGCTTCCTACTTCAGCCAACTGTTTCTTTTTTGGTTTTACTTTATAAATTTCTCTCTCTCTCCCCCCCTCCCTCCCTCTTAGTGTAAAGACGTGTGAGGGAAAAATAATGTAAGTACTGCAAAAGCGGAGCAGCCTGCACGACAGCAGGCACAGGCATTGTGACCCGCTGGGTTCCTGTCTGTCTCAATATACAAAGGTCTCGTTCTCGTGTAAGTCTAGATTTTTCCAAACAGCATGCTCACTCAAAGATAACTTCTTCACCCAGTGCACAGCCAAGTCTCAAGGAAGACATCGCTGTGTCAGCCTGTCCCAGGCCGCGCGTGGGTGGCCGTGGGCTCTTGGGCCAGCCAGATTATTGGGTTCAGATTCCAGCCCCACCCTTTTCACCTCCGTGGCTTGGTCAGGTAACCTCATCTCTGAAATGGGCGCAATAGTCCTCTCCTCGTGTGGCTGTGACAGGTGACTCACATGTCCCATGGAGCACATCAATGGCTATCTGTCCTTATAATCAGAAGTGTTCTGTTGCTGTGAGACAGTAGACTGACTCTGCACATGATATGTCTTTGGCAGTGTTCAAGGAGACCTTTTTAATCTTTTTAAAAAATATATATTTATTTACTTTATGTATATATGAGAGCTCTATGCACATGTACACCTGCAGGCCAGAAGAAGGTACCAGGTCACATTATAGATGGTTGTGAGTCACCATGTGGTTGCTGGGAATTGAACTCGGGACCTCTGGAAGAGCAGACAGTGCTCTTAACCCCTGAGCCATCTCTCCAGCCCCGACCTTTTAAATCTTTATCATATACTTTTGCATTGGACGCCAGCATGTGTGTGTGTGTGGGTAGTTTGTGGGGCCACTTTTGGGCCAGCAACATGGCTATTGGGGTAAGAGGGCCCTGTAGAGTGAGAAAGATAAACTCTCATAGAAGTTATGTAGGGGAACAGTGACCCTGACGTAAGAGTGTGAGTCTGTGGCAGTGCTATCAATGCCTGCAGCCTCACAGTTGACAATGAAGGCTTCTGTGACCACCTCTGCCCCACACCCCAAGATAAAGAAAGTCTAGACTAGAAGCCATTGAAGACCAGGCTGGCCTCGAACTCACAGAGATCCGCCTGCCTCTGCCTCCCAAGTGCTGGGATTAAAGGTGTGCGCCACCAACACCCAGCTGGAGAATTCTTTACAATTGTGGCAAGGATACGGAAGTGTATCTCTTCCCAGTTGACGGCTCTGGTAGGGGTGGGGAAGAACTTGGTTTTCTTTAAGTTTGGTTTCTTTGGAGTTTGACCAGGCTCCAATGGTATATGGCAACACAAAATGGATTTGATATTTTTCCTTCTTTTCCTTCTGGGAGGAGGTCCCAAGGAGTTGGGGTGGACCTGGGAGGCATGGGAAGTGAGTGTGACGTGGGTGCATTCTGTGAAACTCCCAAATAATCAATAAAAAATATTATGTTGGGAAAAAAAGAGAATGGATCTCTACGTAGGCACGCATCATTTTCTGTACTTAGACCATCTGTTAAGGCCAGTACAGCCTTAAGCTTCTATCTCCTGTGTTCACAGAGCATTGGAGAGCAACATTTGTCATCTCTAGTGCCATGGTATTGCGTGGCTCCACTGTGGTAGTGTGCAGCACTGCGGCATCCTAGGGCTCCGTTGTCCATCCCTGAGCCCACAGGGTTCTAACTCAACACTGGCTGTTACTTTGAAGAATTTGGTGAACTTCACTGATGTCTGTTCGCTATCTCACCCTGTCCCACTCCTCACACTTGCATGTCTCTTTTTTCACTCCCATGTATCGTGCCTGTGCTCAGCACACCCACCCTCCCACAGTGTCCCCTCCCCACCCCAGCACTTCATTGCGCACACAGTGAACTCACTGTGCTGTCATCAGCACCTCAGTTATCAGAGGGACCCCCTGAGGCCCTGCCATGCTCATGGCCACCTTCCTCCAAAGCCATTACAGATGTCACCAGGCTTCAGTCTGTCCCTTTGCTCCCAGTCTTCCTCATCTCCTGTGGCTCCTTTTGTGTGGAAAACCACTTAAAGAGTTGGGGCTCTTTGCTGGGTGAACGGATGTCTTCCCAAATGGGTTTTCTCATCAAACCTTTTGAACCACGTTATTTGAGGCTCTAAATCTGAACCTGTTCAGGAGGCTACACCAGGAGTTGGTGCTGTGCGTTAGGCACGTTGGCAGGACAGAGATTTGGTTAGCCCAGCCTCAGCACCTCAGTGCTCATCTTCAAGGAGAAAGAAGAAAGGTGGTCCATTTTTCCACATCTGGTTCTCAGAGCGGGAGAAAGAGAAGTTAGGTAACTAAGCAGAAGAGGCGCACACAGTCAGTTTTCCAACAGAGACGGGAAGCCGCTGTGCTTTGGTGCCCCCAGCAGCGCGAGGGCTCTTGAAAGTCTGTGCCTCTATGTGTCAGTTCGGATTTGGTCTTTCGAGTTCTAATCGTCCTAAGATGTTGCCACCATCTCATCTTCTCACCTTTTCTCTTTCTCTCTAGAATATTCTCCTTCTTGGATATCGTAACTCTATGCCGATGTGCACAGATTTCCAAGGTAGAGCCTTGCCTGATTGTCACTCAGTATCAACGGGACAGATGGGTTTGGTTCAAACAAAGCATTACACTTCAATGTTGTCTCCCTAACGTAACAGCTTTATACTTCTCTGTTTTCTTTTAATTTGATCTACACCAAGAATAATAGTTTGGAAATGAGAGACATGACATGTCAGTGCTCAGCAGGCGTGTGCCTCTCACCCAGCCTCCTCTTTTATGTCCGTCTCCCAGGCCTGGAACATCTTAGCCCTGGATGGAAGCAACTGGCAAAGAATAGATCTTTTTAACTTTCAAACAGATGTAGAGGTAAGTCAGTTCAGTTAAATTATTTTTATATTTATTGTGCGCGTGTATGTGTGTGTGTGTGTGTGTGTGTGTGTGTGTGTGCGCACATGCATGTGTGTGCATGTATGTGTGTGTATGTGCACAGGCGCATGGGGTATAAGTGGTTACAGGACAACTTGTAGGAGTTGGTTCCCTCCTTCCACTAAGTAGGTTCAGAGGATCAGACTGGGGTCTTCAGGCTTGGAACAGGCACCTCTACCTACTGAGACATCTTTTTGGTCCCAGTGGTGGTGGTGTTTTTTGAGACAGGGTCTCTTGGGCAGGAGAGATGGCTCAGCGGCTGAGCGACAGGGTGTCTCTGCATTGAGAACACCTACAGCAAGTGGGCCAAGTGGGCAGAGCACATCGCTCTCACTCTTCACCCAGGAGCCCTGCATTCCTCCTCATGCTTTGGCGTGTGAGTATAAAGGAGGCAGGGGCCAAGGAACCACGTGTCCCTCCTGTCACAGCCGCTGCCCCTGACTGCGCACATGTTCTAAGCATGCCACGTGCATTACAGCAGTTTGTCCTTTCAATCCCAGGCTGCAGAGACGGCTCAGTGGGTCAGTGTGCTGGCCGTGCCTGTGGAGGACTTGGATTTTGTTCCCAATAGCGCACGGTTGCTCACAGCCATCTGTGACTCACAGCCACCTGTGACTGAGTTCTAGGCGACCTGATGCTTTTAAAGGCTCCTACACTCATCTTGTGCACATCAACTCACAGTCAAATACACGAGCATGTAATAAGAGAAACTAATTTTAAAAACCAGACTGAAGAAACTGAGGAACAAATAGGTTGAGTCTAAGCACTTACTATCAGGGAAGGATTACACACCTGTGGGTTCATAGAAAAGACAGGAGTTGTTTAAGTGATGCTAACTTAGGGTCTTCCCTCCACTGTCACTTTGGGAGTGTCCATGCTTCCCTGAGGTGAGGCGGTTCCATGTCTTGAGAGACTGGACACGTGAGACCAGGAGATGGCTCAGTGGGCAAAGGTACTTGCTTGCCAACCCTGACTGTGTGAGCTCAGTCCTGGGGCCCCACGTGGCAGAAGGGAGAACAGACCTCCACACATGTGCCATGGCATTTATACACCTATATGCGTATAGATAAACAAACAACTAAAATAAAGATATTGGGCATCCCACATCCATCTCTGTAGTCACCCACCGCTGAGGAGCTGTTGACAGTTGGTAGTTGTGGGAAGGGCAAGGAGTCGGCTTTCTTTCAGGACGTTGCCCCTGGTGAGCCGGCCATGCTCCAGCGAAATGGCACAGGACCGAGGTGTATGGGCAGCACAAATTGGACTTGATGGGCGAAAAAACAAAACCGCCCAAGAAGTTGGGTGACTAAGAAAGAGGTGGATCTGGGAGGAGCTGGGGGGAACGATTATACAGGGTTCTCAAAGATCTAACTAAAGAGTGCTGCCAGGTCAAAAGTGAGGGGTAACCACACGCTGTGTTAACGTGGGGTGCTGGTGCCCAGGTAAGGCCCTTTTTGAGTTGGGCAGTGGTGGCACACACCTTTAATCCCACGCTTGGGAGGCAGAGGCAGGCGGATCTCTGTGAGTTTGAGGCCAGCCTGGTCTACAAGGTGAGTCCAGGACAGCCAGGGCTACACTGTTTCAAAAAGCAAAACAAAACAAAAGGCCCTTTTCTCCCGGAGCCTCTGGTCCTGATATGCCTGTGTCTAGCAGGTAACAGGGTTATTGAATAACTACTGAACTGGCAAAAGTCTTGTTATATTTTCCCCTCTTAGAAACAGTACATGACTTTTTTTTTTGTTGTTTTTGTTTTTCAAGACAGGGTTTCTCTGTGTAGTCCTGGCTGTTCTGGACTCGCTGTGTAGACCAGGCTGGCCTTCCAACTCACAGAGACCCACCTGCCTCTGCCTCCCTGAGTGCTGGAATTAAACGTGTGAGCCACCATGTCCGGTGACTTTTTTTTTTTTTTTTAATTCTGGTAGAAGAACTGTTGCTCCCATGAAGAAAGAATAGAGAGACCCTCAGAGTGGCGACGCGCCAATGCTGCCATGGGCTCTGGCTGTTAAGTGTTTCCGTTCCTAGCTCTCAAGTCCTAATTGTCCCTCCCTTTTTGGTAGCAAAAATTTATTTTGCAATTATCTTGGATTTTGCTTAAAGAAACTCAAGTTAGAGAGGTGTCTCAGGGCTTTAAAAAGTGCTCCCTGTTTTTCTAAAGTCTCCAAGCTCAGTTCCTAGCACACATGTTGGGTGGTTTGCAAGCTCCTGTGAGCTCAGACTCCAAGGGATCTGGTGCTGTTGTCTGGCCTTTGTGGGCACTCAGCACACACACAGAAATTAAAATAAAATATCTATATTTAATTAGCCCAGGTAATGTTTGAGAAAACATAATGAACACTTCCAGTGTTGGTGTTCAGGCTTGGAATGTTAGCCAGGCAGCAGTGTGCGCAGCAGTGTGTGCAGTCCTTCTTAGGCCTCTGCGAATGGCTATACATAACTGCATGCCACACGCACACATACTGCCGATACATTGGAATAGCTGGGAGTCTGGGGAGAGCATGCCCAAGGGAAGGCAGTCCTCAGTGTCCGCAGTGGGACTCTGCTACTGCACTTACAGTTCAGAGTATAAGCTCTCTCTCTCTCTCTCTCTCTCTCTCTCTCTCTCTCTCTCTGTGTGTGTGTGTGTGTGTGTGTGTGTGTGTGTGAGAGAGAGAGAGAGAGAGAGAGAGAGAGAGAGAGAGAGAGAGAGAGAGAGAGAGAGTGACCACTCCCTCCTTTTCTCCACTTCAGGGCCGAGTGGTGGAAAACATCTCTAAGAGGTGCGGAGGCTTCCTTAGAAAGCTCAGCTTGCGTGGCTGCATTGGCGTTGGGGACACCTCCTTGAGGTGAGTGGCAGCCACAGTGACGGCCACAGCAGCTGATGGCTGACATCAGAAAAGGCAGAGCAAACCCACACTAAGCTTTTCTTTGGTCCTTTCTGTGGTAATTTGCATAATGAGAGCTATGCCTTTGGATGAACGACCCACTGTCCTGAGGGACAAATGGCTTCGCCTGCCTAGTGTGAACTCTCTCCTGGATGTTGGTGGGGTGGTTACAGAGCACACGTGGAACATCAGGGGCATGCACCAAGTCAGCACTGGCACTTGTATTTGCTCGCCCTGTCCCTTCTCTACCCTCCCATCATCCTAGTTCCTTACAAGACTTTACTCACACACACACAGCAGTTCTTTCAAAGATGGCCTTATGGTGATAGAATTTTGCTTACTCGTGATGGGACGGGATTATTACGTCACTTTGATTACTGCTATCAATAGCACCCATACAGCTAAATGCGTACCTCTTCTCCTAAGTAGTGTGGTTTGTTTGATTTACAAGTTTGAGCCCATCATGGAGGGAGGCCAAGGCGAAGGCCTGAAGCGGAAGCCATGGAGGGAGCACCGATCACTAGCTGGCTCAGCTTCTTTTCTGTCTTTTTGTTTTTTTGTTTTTGTTTTTCTGGTTTTTCAAGACAGGATCTCTCTGTGTAGCCTTGGCTGTCCTGGACTCACTTTGTAGACCAGGCTGGCCTTGACCTCACAGAGATCCACCTGCCTCTGCCTCCCGAGTGCTGGGATTAAAGGCGTGTGCCACCATTTCCTGGCTTCAGCTTCTTTTCTTATACAGCCCAGGTCCACCCGCCTAGGGATTGTGTCGCCCACAGTGGGCTGGGTCAGCACTACATCAATTAGCAGTTAAGAAAAATGTTACCAGGTGTGGTGGTGCGTGCTCGTAATCCTAGCACTCAGGGAGGCAGAGGCAGGTGGATCACTGTGAGTTCGAGGCCAGCTTGGTCTACCAAGCAAGTTGGGGCAGCCAAGGCTATACAGATCTTTTGAAAAACCAAAACAACAACAACAACCACCCTCACAGACCTGGCCCCAGGTCAGTCTAAGTGACATAGCTGTGCATCTGAGGTTCCCTCTTCCCTGGTGACTGACTCTAAGGTTCTCTGCATTCGCAGATGAAGGTATCTATGACTAGGGAGTAAGCCATCTCTCCAGCCCATGAAGGACTTTTCTTTTTAAGACAGGGTCTCTCAATTTTGTAGCTCTGGCTGCCCTGGAACTTGTTATGTAGACCAGTATGGTCTTGAACTCACAGAGACCCACACCACACTCAGCGTCCAGGAGGGTTTTTAAAATAAACATATGGTAGAAAGTAGAGGCCGCGCTACTGGGACAGGGAAGGGAGTGCCGATGCAGGTCATGACTGTGGTCAACACCCAGGACCTACCAGAGAGAAGATACCACAGTGAAACTGTCGCTGGGACAGTGTAGATACACTAATAAATTAAAAACTGGTTCAGCCACCAGGCCAGACTTCTGCCTGAGCAGCTTTGTCCGTCAGAGAGATGGATGGATCTAGTTTATCAGGAAGCAGGAATGTACTAACAGGCCTGGTGTAGCTTACAATGTATGACATAAATCTAATAGTTGTCCCATGGAAGACAACAAAATAAAGGTGAAAATGTGGGTTTCTGGTAGGGACTACCAAATGCTATTTATTTGCTTGCTTGCTTGCTTGTTTTAGAGTCTCAGGAAATAGCCTTGGCTAGCCTAGAACTCACGGAGATTCACTTGCCTCCGCATCCTGAATGCTAGAGTTAAAGGTGTGCACCACCACCTCCCAATGAGAAATACCTTCCTACTGTGGAATGAAAACCCCGATTTAGTAGGAAAGCACTGTTGAGAGGCCAAGAATGTTTACTGCTTTGTTCTCAGTTTGACGCCAAAACTGTTTATTGATTATTTAGACAGCTGTGCATCAGACAGAGACTCTGTCCCTCTGTGCGTGGGTCCTGCCACTCAGCGCAGTGGCCTGGCCGTTCATTCACCTTGCTGTAGATTCTGACAGTTTGTTCCTCTCTGCAGATGAACAGTAACCCATCCTACGATGTACAGATGCTGTACAGATGTTGGTCTCACAGTGTATGAGTGCACTGCCTTTATGCACACCAGAAGAGGGCATCAGATCATATTACAGATGGTTGTGAGCCAGCATGTGGTTGCTGGGGCTTGAACTCAGGATCTCCAGAAGAGTGGTCAGTGCTCTTAACCACTGAGCCATCTCTCCAGCCCTGTAAGCTTGTCTTAAGAGACTGGGGAGATGGTGTGTTAAGAGCACTTGCTGCTCTTGCAGAATTCCCAGCCCCAGTGTCAGGTAGCTCAGAACCTATGTACTCCAGCTCCAGGGGATCTAGGGCCCCCTTCTGGCCTCCATGGGCACCTGCACTCACATGGCACACAGACACAGACACAGACATATGAATAAAAGTAACCTCTTACAATTGCATTAATACACCAGTCTTCCTGAGCTTCCAAGCTTAGCCAGCCTTAGGTGTGCATAGGATATTGTTGTGACCACAGAGTTGAGCAAAATCATCTGAAACTAAGCTTGTCTCATAGTATGTATAGCTGTGAGTATCTTCTATATTTTGCACATCTGCATTTATAGGCATCTGCATCCAAACACAAAATGGTCTCTGGGGAGGTTTCAGTGTTCATTCAGTGTCCACCCCTAGCCACCTGCTCCCCAGCTAACTCCCTGTCCTCAAAATTCTACAGCTTCTAAGGGACCCAGTGTTCCACGTGTACAGCTGTGGAAACAGGGCAGATTCAGACATTAGTGCTGCATTACCTAATGCAGAGAAACCAAAATTCAAAATGTCAGACAATCACTAAAGTCATAAGTCCAACCACTTGTTACTCCAGGGATCTGCTGCGGTGGGGTCCTGTGCAGCCAGTGTCAGTCATGGATCTGCTGCGGTGGGGTCCTGTGCAGCCAGTGTCAGTCATGGATCTGCTGCGGTGGGGTCCTGTGCAGCCAGTGTCAGTCATGGATCTGCTGCAGTGGGGTCCTGTGCAGCCAGTGCCAGTCAGTGATCTGCTGAGGTGGGGTCCTGTGCAGCCACTGTCAGTCATGGATCTGCTGCGATGGGGTCCTGTGCAGCCACTGTCAGTCATGGATCTGCTGAGGTGGGGTCCTGTGCAGCCAGTGTCAGTCAGTGATCTGCTGCAGTGGGGTCCTGTGCAGCCACTGTCAGTCAGGGATCTGCTGCGGTGGGGTCCTGTGCAGCCAGTGTCAGTCAGTGATCTGCTGCAGTGGGGCCCTGTGCAGCCAGTGTCAGTCAGTGATCTGCTGCAGTGGGGTCCTGTGCAGCCAGTGTCAGTCATGGATCTGCTGCAGTGGGGTCCTGTGCAGCCAGTGTCAGTCAGTGATCTGCTGCGGTGGGGTCCTGTGCAGCCAGTGTCAGTCATGGATCTGCTGCGGTGGGGTCCTGTGCAGCCAGTGTCAGTCATGGATCTGCTGCAGTGGGGCATGGCTCCTGGGGCATGGCTACAATGGTTGTGGCTACCCTCCACCCCACCCCCTGCACCACTCAACCCAGAAAGAGAGAGTTGTCACACCTTCCTGCACCACAGGTCAGACTCAAGGACAGCCTGGAAATGGATCCTCAGCCCTATGTGGGCGGTGAGGACAAGAGGACACAGGCCATACCACAGGCAGGATGGAAGACAAGGTAGAGCAGGGCCCCAGCAGGGAGAGCTGAGTGGAGGACAGTCTGGGTCATACAAGAAGGGCCCCTGCCACTGGAGAGAGGCTTTGTCAAAGTGGGTCTCGCCGATGAGTGAGGGCAGGGTCCTATGAAGGAAGGAATGCAGCCTGTGGGCAACATGCATGCAAGGATAGCTATGAATGTGGCCTAGCAGTTTTTGGTGACTCAATTGTACAGTTTTTTGCCTGTTTGGTTGGTTTGCTTTTTCGAGACAGGGTTTCTCTGGATAACCAGGTTTCTTTGGTTGTCCTGGACTCGATTTGTAGACCAGGCTGGCTTCAAACTCCGAGATTGGCCTGCCTCTGCCTCCTGAGTGCTGGGATTATAGGCGTGCACCACCACACCTAGCAAGTTTTGGAATTAAAACGCAGATCTATTTAGAATATTTTGGGGCAGCCGTTGGCTGCTGAGCCCATGGACCTCCCCATTGCGCCATGCCCCTGACCAGAGTTGCTCTGTATATATTGTATAGGGTATACATTCGAGTGTGGGTTATTCTTACACAATCTGTCTTATAGGCAGTCACACACACTTTAACAGCCAGCACCATCATGTCTTGAAATCAGACACAGTTGGTCTTCAACCCTGCTCTTCCCCAGTGCATTTCAGGACCAGCTTGCCAGCTCCTTCAGGGCAGGCTTGAAACTGCCGATCCTTCTGGAGAGAAGTGCCTTCTTGACAAACAGATCAGTCACAGTGTTTGCATATTTAAGTGTTCAAGTCCTCACGGCTTGCACTGAGTAGGGTGAAAGTTGTATATAAATTTCTCATACTTAGTTCTAAGTATTGTTTTAAGATTATTTATTTTAAATTATGTGAACATGTTTTTCCCTTGGGGGTGGGGTATGTATATTTAGGTGCAATACCCAAGGAGGGCTAGAAGAGGGCATCAGATTCCCCTGGAGTTACGAGTTAAAGGGATTGTGAGCCACCTACTATGGGTGCTGGGAACTTAACTCAGGTCCTGTACAAGAGCAGTAAGTGCTTAGCCACTGCGTCATCTCTCCCACCCTGCCTCTAGATATTCTGAAGTGCGGTTGCAAGTTGTAAGCTTTATTCCAGTCATCTTCACTGCTCATTAGAAATAAAAAAGTGATTAATTTCTATCCCTTGCTTTTCCCTCCTGTAGTGCTGGGGATGGAAACTCATACGTGTCACATATGTGGTTTACACCTGAGCCTTATCCCACACTAACACCTGTGTGTTTGTGTATGAGTCCATGTGTTACTGCAGGTCGTACCCAGAGCCTTATACACACCAGGCAGACCCTGTACCTCTGAGCACATCCTCTGCCTTCCGCACTTTGCTTTCTTTTGGCTAGTTTCCCTAAGAAACCTTCACACTCACTGATCTCTTTCTACCTGCCATATCTAATCTGTTGTTCATCTCAGCATTTGGTTTTCATATCTAAAGTTTACCCTGTCTTCTCCTCTCGTCTGTGTGGAACACCTTTACTCAGCCCTGTAGCCGTGCAGCACTCAGTGTGGATGCAGTGATAACCTTCGACGCCCTTGCCCACTGGCTTTGCTGTGTCTGGTGGTTTGGTTTAGTTTGCTTTGGTTTGGCTTTTGAGACAAGGTTTCCCAGTGTAGCCTTGGTTGGCCTAGGCTCACTTTGTAGACCAGGATGGCCTCGAACTCACAGACATCTGCCTGCCTCTGCCTCCTGAGTGATGGGATTACAGGCGTGTGCCACCACCGCCCGGCTGCTGTGTCTGTTCCGAGTAGACTGATTGGATGAGCCTGTGTTTCTTATGCTGTGTTTTCACAGCTTTGTTCAGTGTGGGCAGACATCACGAGCTCCGCCATCTTAGGTGTGGAGCAGTGTTGTTCCTCCGAGTGATCTTTTGTGCTTAATTCTAGGAGGCAGCTGCACTGTTCTCACTGTTCTTTTTGCGGGTCGCATCCTTTGTTAGGCTCAGGTTGGTAGGGTGTAGCTTGTGAACGAGAGCTCTTGCGGCTCTTGGGAGGCCCATGAACCCCAGCACCACAAAAACAAAAACAAACAAACAAACAAAAGTCATTCAGACCATTAATTAATTAAAGACTTAAATTTTTAAATCTTACGTGTATAAGTGTCTGCACATACGAATATGCAGCACACGCACACAGTGCCTGCAGAGGCCATGAGAGGACCCTGGAGTCCCTGTAACTGCAGTTATGATGGTTGTGTGCAGCCTCGTGAGTGATGGGAACCAAACTCAGGTCCTCTGCTAGAGCAGCAAGTGCTCCTAACCACTGGGTCATCCCTTCAGCTCCCATTAAGTAATTAAAACAAAAGATCCTTAGGTCGCGCAGAGACAAATTTCATTTAGGCTACTTCTGCATTCCTGCACCTAGAAACTTCTCACCGCCCAACTCCAGAAGCGATGACACATTTTTAAGTTTTTGCAGGTGGAAGTAGCTACTGTATCCCCACCCCCGCCGCCCCCCAGGACCTTGGTGCTCTTCCGATCTCATACTTCTGGCTAATTCTTACCCCAGCCATAGGCAGTTGCTCACGTGTGCATGTCATGGTCACACATGGCAGCTGCTGGCATATTCTGCTCCACTTGCACCACTGTCCATCAATGGACCTCTTAGGTTTCAGCTCCACCTGCCCAGCCCACAGGGATCCAGTTGGGTTCCCCATCCCTACACGTTGGCAGGACACAGTGAGCAGGTGGCCTGTGCCCTGTGGCTAGGTTATAGAGGTATTCCATGGGACAGCCAGGACTGGACCCCTGCCTGAGACCTGCTGAAGTCAGCTCAGGAAGACGCAGGTTGGCTGAGCCATGTCCTGTCAGGACAGGGTGGTGGTGTGTGGCTTTCTGCTTCTGGCCTTGCTGTCACTCACAGTCAAGGCAGCTGTTCTTCAGGACTCAAGGTCCTTGCCAGTAAGTGATGGGACTTGATACTAATGAAATGGACAGTGGTCAGAGTGGCCCAGGGCACAGTACAGGAAAGATTTCACCCCTTGCTTCAAACGGACTTTTCCAGTAGAGAAATGCCTCTCAGCTCAGATGATCCCCAAGGTGGGGTTGGAAGAGGTCAAGTGACAGGGAGCTTGGGCCTTCATTCCTCAACCTGTGGTACCAGGCTACAGCAGGCAGCACCTGAGACTGTTCCTGGTTACCTAGCCCTGGAGTCTGTGGCCTTTGGAAAACGCTGTTTACAAGTGGATGGTTGTGCTGCCCCCTAGTGGGCACCTCATAGCATGCAGCCGCTGGTCTCTCAGAGCGTCAACTCTGATGCTTTAAAGCTTTTTTGCTACTTTGGAGAAAACCAGCCACAACAACTTTTCTCTCTCTCTCTTGTTTTAGGACCTTTGCACAGAACTGCCGAAACATTGAGCACTTAAACCTCAATGGCTGCACGAAAATCACTGACAGGTAGGAGTAAGGATGGGTCTGGGGACAGAGTGGCCACAGGGAGATAGGGCCGAGAAACAAGGTTGAAAATATCTTTAGCGTGCCTGCCTTTTTTTCAGCACGTGCTACAGCCTTAGCAGATTCTGTTCCAAGCTGAAACACCTGGACCTCACCTCCTGCGTATCCATTACCAATAGCTCCTTAAAGGGCATCAGGTGAGAGTACCTGACATTTGGGGGTCAAAAGAAGCCACATGGGCTGAGGAGGTAGCTCAGCCTGTACAGCAGTGAAGACCCAGAGTCCACGTATACAGCCAGGAGTTATGACACCTGCCTGTGACCTGGGGAGTGCTGGGGAGGTGGTGACATGAGGAGCCTAACTGAATTAGGGAGCTTAAGCCAGGTGCAGTGAGAGACCCTGTGTGGTAAGGAGGCACAGATGCAGGAAAATGGACAAGTGAGTCACGAAAGAGGATATAAGGCTGGGGAGGGCTCAGTGGTTAGAGCACATACTGCCTCTGCAGGGTAGCCAAGCTGCCAGCACCCATGTTGGGCAACTAACAGTTGCCTGTAACTCCAGAGCCAGGGGTATGATGACCTCTTCTGGCCTCTGTGGACAACTGCATTCAGAGGCACATAACTACACACACACACACACACACACACACACACCTGCATTCAGAGGCACATAACCACACACACACACACACACACACACACACACACACACACTTTATTTTATCTTTTAAAATTTATTTATTTATTGTATATGAGTACTTTATCTGCAGAAGGCGGCATCAGATCACATTACAGATGATTGTGAGCCACCATGTGGTTACAGGGAACTGAACTCAGGACCTCTGAAAGAGCAGGTTGCGCTCTTAACCACCGAGTCATCTCTCCAGCCCCCCCCCCCCCACTTTAAATTTAAAAAGAGACTTTAAGGCTAATTGTTTTCTATTTTAAAACGATTTATTTTATGTGCATTGATGTTTTGCCTGTATATATGTCTGTGTGAGGGTGTCAGCTCTCCTGGAACTGGAGTTACAGACAGTTATGAGCAGCCATGTGGGTGCTGGGACTTGAACCCAGGTCCTCTGAATGAGCAGCCAGTGTTCTTAACCACTGAGTCATCGCTCCAGCTTCCTGTTTTCTATTTTCAACTCTATCTTCTTTTTTCTTTTTGTGGTGGATAAGTACATAAAACTGTAATTGAGAGTGAAAGTATGAAATCCGGAGAAGAACCTGTGGCTTTGGAATGACCCTTAAAAAAAAAAAAAGATTTATTTATTTACTTATTGTGTGTATACTGCTCTGACTGCATGTACACCTGCAGGCCAGAAGAGGGCATTAGATCAATTATAGGTGGTTGTGAGCCACTATGTGATTGCTGGGAATTGAACTTAGGACCTCAGGAAGAACAGTTAGTGCTCTTAACCTCTGAGTCATCTCTCCAGCCCTGGAATGGCCCTTCTGATTGCATATTCACTGAGGTGGGGCCAGTGTTTGATTTGGTATGTTAATCTACCTGTGTCATGTTTTGTTTGTTTACTTGTGAGCTAATTGCAATCAACTGATCTTTTAAAAATTAATGGCAAAAGGTGGCAAGCAATTTAGGAAGACACCTAAAGTCAACCTCTGGCCATACAGAACATGCACCCACACACATGTGCACTTACACAGGGAAACCCAAAACCCAACACTAGTATGGTTAGTGTCTTGGTCTGAGGCATTCCCTGCATCTCCACTGGGTGAAGAAGTGGTGGTTCAGCCAGGCTGTGGGCTCGTCTCCTCTCTGTGGTGAACTGAGTCCAGCATTGTCTGCAGGAGGCCGCATATGGTGCTCTTGTTCTTTGTTCTCTCAGCGAGGGTTGCCGGAACCTGGAGTATCTGAACCTCTCCTGGTGTGACCAGATCACAAAGGAAGGCATTGAGGCGCTGGTGCGTGGGTGCCAGGGCCTGAAAGCCCTGCTCCTGAGAGGTTGCACGCAGGTACTGGGCACTCATCTGGTGAGCCTGTTTTCGTTGCTGTGGCAGTCATCTTGATGCCTGACCCATTCTCTCACCTGGATCCCTCTTTCATTTCCTCCATCCACTCAGTTAGAGGATGAAGCTCTGAAACACATTCAGAACCACTGCCATGAGCTCGTGAGCCTCAACCTGCAGTCCTGCTCAGTAAGTATGGACCCTGGCAGCTGTGCGCAGCTGCACTGCCCGCTGCACCTGTGCCCCACCTGCGCTGCAGTCCCACATTAAGCTGCACATGCCCAAAGTGGCTGGCATATGGCCACATGGCCTTGCCCTGACTCCTCATCCTCCATAGTCATTGGAGCTATGAGTCTGTGAGGGGAGAAAACCATAAGGCGGCAGCATGTTCAGCACATGGCACTTCCCCCAAATCATACAAGTCAGACTGCTATGCCCAGATTGATCCCAAAAGGAACCAGAAAGACTCGAAACCGCTGTAAATACAAGAGGAATCTTTAATTCAGCCCTGGGCTGGGTGGCGCCCAATCCCCAAATCAAAGGTCTCAGTACAGGATCCTGGGCTGTGCATGGGGGGCTTTTTATACATTCTTCCTTCCCAGTGCTTCCCAAGGGGGGAAGGGGGAACTCATTAACATGAGGGGGTCTAAGGTCCAAAAGGTTTAACTTCCTTTGTTCTCTTTTTTTCTGCCATTTGTTCAGGGAAGTGTGTAATCCCATCTCAGGGCAGGGAGACGGTGTCAGTTGCTATCAGACTAACTATCTCTGGTTGTAGCTGTGAGCTTGAATCTCCTTTAGGTCTGTTTCTTCAAAGAATTTTGTGGACTTCAGATAGGCTGACGCCAAGACCATGCAGTGTTAGTCAAAATGCTCCGTGCTTCCTTTGGGGTTTAGCCAATTTAAAAAATCTTCTAGGCTTCTCATTCTTTCAAGACTTGATTGTTAGTTTCTATACCTGTATTCATATTTAGACAGAAACATGTTTATTCACTTATATGAATATATATGACATATATATCATATATGAGAGACAAATGGACATGGTCTCACTGCATAACTCAAGCTAGCCTGAAACTCACAATTCTCATGCCTCGTTATACTAAAAGCTGAGATTACAGGTGTGAGCCAATATGCCTAGCTGACTCTTTAAAATATGCCTGGCTGACTCTTTAAAAATCAGGATGCTGTGACTGGTCACTACCTAGCTATACCTTGGTAAGATCTCAATGTAATTTCTTTTTAACACATTATAGCCGACAACCTCTCTGATTCCTCACTGAGAGTGATAGCATCAGGCTGGGGACATAGCCCAGTCACTTAAGTGCTGGCCTTGCAAGCACAGGGACCTGAGCTCGACCTGTAGAACCCATGTGAAAAGGCTGAGCACCAGGGCAGCAGAGACAGCAGCATTCCTCCAGTTTTGGCCAGGCAGCCTACTCTACTTGGGGCGTTCTGAGCTAATAACCAAGTGTGTCTCAAGAAGCAAGGTGGGATCCTGGGCTTTCCATGTCCACTGCTAGGGTATTTTACAGCTGAGCTGAAGCTTCCCCTATCCCTGTTGTTTGTTTAGTGATATTGGCAACTACTGACTCAGTGATCGCCCAGACTCATTTGCTTTCTGTTTCTTACTTCGGTTTTGGACAGTCTTGTTTGTTCGTTTGAGACAGGGTCTCAGTACATAGCCTTGGCTGGTCTGGAACTTGTTAGCTGGCCCAGGCTGACTCCAGACTTGCAGAAATCTACCTGCCTCCACTTCCCAAGTGCTGGGATCAAAGGTGTAGGCCTGACTGGTTTGGTTTTGTTGAGGTAGGGTGTAGGTTTGGTTTTCTTAACCAATATATTTTATTACGAACTTATTAACTGAGCATACGTCCCTTATAACCTGACTAACCGAAACAATAGGAAAAGAGGATTAGAGAATAACAAAACCGTAAGGATATCAGTTCCGAGGAATGATTCTCCTGGCATAAGCAGCAGGATTTCTTCTGCTGGAACCTGGAGTAACCAGAACCCGGAACCTCAGCAGGAGCCGGGAGCCCCGAAGCCTTCCCTCAAGCACTTCTCTCTAGGAGCGTCTCAAAGTGGAGCGATGAACAGCCAAAACTATCCTAAGTCTCCAAAGGCCCAGCCTCTTGTTTCTGGCTCACTTATATATCTCCTCTGAGTCTATTCATGGACCTTCTCAGCTGGCAACAATCAAGCTCCCACACGAGATGGTTTGCCTTCCAGTGGGATTAACATCATCTGTTCTCTCACAAGACTGCTCCCCATCCCACACTTGGGATCATAACAAAAACAGATTTCTCTCTCTTTCAGTAGGGTTTCGCTTATAAAGTCCAGGAAGAGCTGCCTCAGCCTTCTCGGTGCTAGGACTACAGGCCAGTGCTGCTGCACTCAGCCTGCTTGCTGCATGTGGCCTGTGGATGTCAGGGTGAAGTCAGCGGAGCCAGTGCCCAAGCCTGATTCCTGTGCTCTTCTCCCCAGCGCATCACTGATGAGGGTGTGGTGCGGCTCTGCAGGGGCTGCCACCGGCTGCAGGCTCTGTGCCTCTCAGGTTGTGGCAACCTCACGGATGCATCTCTCACAGCCCTGGGCCTCAACTGCCCCAGACTGCAGTGAGTATGACCCACTTTTGCTGTGGCTCCAAGAGGACTAAGCTGCCATAGGGGAGAGGCTGGCTAGCACTCAGGGAGGGGCGGTGAAGCCAGGAGCTGTCGGGTGGATTTCAGTAAGATAGCACCCAACCCCATCAAGGGAGGATGGGTGTGCAGTGCCGCTGACCCTAATATGTTGTTTCTTGGTCTGTTTGATGCGTTGTTCCATAATTTGCCTCATGCTGCTATGCTTTGGCTTTGCCATGGGAGTGGTCTGGTGTTGTGTATCCTATAGCGGGTCTCTGCCTGCTAAGCCGGTCAGTAGATGGGTAGTCTCAACTGCCCATCTTGTTGTCTTCCAGAATATAGGAAGAAAGGCTGGTTCCCAGTGTGGAGCACTACGGCCTCCTGGCTCCACACTGGCCCTGCACACGCAAGAGCTCAGTGGGGGAGAGTAGCCACCCCCTGTAGGTCTGTGCCACTCTGATTTACCCCAGCACACCCCAGTGAGTGGGCACTCTCAGCAGAAACTGAGGCACAGAGGGAGTCAGCTTGTCCTGCATCTCACAGCG
Organism: Acomys russatus; assembly: GCF_903995435.1. Classification (NCBI taxonomy): domain Eukaryota; kingdom Metazoa; phylum Chordata; class Mammalia; order Rodentia; family Muridae; genus Acomys; species Acomys russatus. Next base: position 39,716,525 of record NC_067168.1, on the reverse strand, counting down.
GATAAGGAGGGAGAAAGGGTTTGAACCTATAGCTTTTATTTCAAACCCAGCAGTCAACACAAACCATATAAGAGGCAGTGGGAAAATTCTATTTTTTTAGATATTCCATTGAAATGGTTTCAATTCTTAAGAGAATTAATTCATGTTTTTCATTGCCTACAGTTTAAAATTCCCTAGAAGTCAACTAGAGTAGCTCAATCCCCAGTACCACAAAATAAACACCAAGGACCTCAAGATGATCTTGTTTAGCAGGAGTCCATTTTAATTGGTTTTTTAACAGTAGTGGTGAAGCCAGGTGTGGTGGTGCACCCCTTTAATCCCAGCACTCGGGAGGCAGAGGCAGGCGGATCACTGTGAGTTCGAGGCCAGCCTGGTCTGCAAAAGTGAGTCTAGGACAGCCAAGGCTACACAGAGAAACCCTGTCTCGAAAAAACCAAAACCAAAACCAAAACGAAAACAAACAAAACTAACAAGAATTCACACCATGCAGGGTGTTTATGTTGCTAACCAGGCACTGCTTTTTGTCTCTCCTTATGCCCCCTTTACAGAATTTTGGAGGCTGCCCGATGCTCCCAACTGACTGATGCAGGCTTTACACTCTTAGCTCGGGTAAGGCATCCGGTTTGAACAAAACCATGCTGTAATTCAACCCCTAATTCAAAGTAACTCAAGGTAGTTTTGAGGAGCACAAGGAAACGAAAAGTCAGCTTCAGAAGAGATATAAGGTAGGCTAGAACCCTTCTGGTAGCTTTTGCACTTTTTTCTCAGCGTGCCAGGACTCTAGGGAGATGCTGGCAGGGACATCCAACTTTTCAACATAGCATTGTCACCTGCAAAGTTCATGCTTAGTAACTGTGCAGTTGAGTCACCAGAAAACTGCTAGTCCACATTCATAGCTATCCTTGCATGCCTGTTGCCCACAGGCTGCATTCCTTCCTTCATAGGACCCTGCCCCTCACTCATCGGCGAGACCCACTTTGACAAGGCCTCTCTCCAGTGGCAGGGGCCCTTCCTGTATGACCCAGACTGTCCTCCACTCAGCTCTCCCTGCTGGGGCCCTGCTCTACCCTGTCTTCCATCCTGCCTGTAGTATGGCCTGTGTCCTCTTGTCCTCACCGCCCACATAGGGCTGAGCATCCATTTCCAGGCTGTCCTTGAGTCTGACCTGTGGTGCAGGAAGGTGTGACAACTCTCTTTCCAGGATGAGAGGATGAGGCAGGGCCCTGGCAGCCACACCCATTATCCAAAGTGAGCTTGACTCAGCTGGCAGCCACTCTGAATTGCTGGTTTGGGATGGCTGCAGGAGTGAACTGGTGAGCTGCTCTTCACATGGCCTGCATAGCAGTGTCTTGTGGCCTCTTTCAGAATTGCCATGACCTGGAGAAGATGGATCTTGAAGAATGCGCCCTGGTGAGTGGACTCCTGGCAGCCAGCCCTTAGGGCTGCCCTGTCTCTATTGGGGGCTGCCACAGTAAGCTCAGAGTACCACTACCCTGCATGGTGGTGGGGACTGGGCCCTCATTAGGCCACTTGTAATGGGATTTGTATACATTTGGCTCTTCCAGGACCTCAGACAGGCTACAGCAGAGACATGCAAGAGAGCAGCGCCCATTTCCAAGCATGAGCAGTGTTCCTTTTATTTTATACAAAGCTTGGAATGGAATGAACCGCTGTGTTGGGTGGTAGGGTGACTACAGAGAAGGGTGTCCTCGGGAACCCTCTTGTCTTCCCCTTTTGTGTTTTATCCCTGGGCTCCCTCAGACACCAGAAGTGAGGCTAAACAGCAGTGTACCTCCCAAGGAGCTGTCAGTTTGAGCTGAGTGTGCTTAGATGAGGTCTTAGTTCGCTTTTTGTCCCCTCCGAGCCCCACGCTCAGAAGTAGGATTAGGTATAGTCATGGCGTAGAAGCCACGCTGACAGTGTGTTTCCCTCCAGATCACCGACAGCACCCTCATCCAGCTCTCCATCCACTGTCCCAAGCTACAAGCCCTGGTGAGTCTGACTTACTGGTGAGAGTAGTGGCTTAAGAATGAAAGGATTCTCCCCCACAGCAAATGCCGTGCAAGCCCACTTCCTGTCAAGCCACTATTATTCTTGGTTTTAAAGATCTCCTTGCTGGGTTAGCCTGGGCTGTGGGGTATCTCAGTGTTACTGCATACACAGTAGGAAGTGAAGCTGTAGGAACTCACAGCCCCATCGCTTCACCTGACCTCATGTTCATCTTGTCAGGGAAGTGAGAGTTGGCATGTAAAATACCACTACCTAGTACCAAAGAGTAAACCATCCTCCTGATAGGTTTGCTTTTCATTCCCTCAGCTGTAGGGGAAAAGAGGTCTGTGCATGTTCTCAAAGATCTAACAACAGCCATGATTGGATTGCTTTCTTGGGAATGCCTTACAGTAGCCAGAGTTCTCCCCGGTGGGGGTCGGGGAGGGAGGGAGGTTCTGAGCACATGTACACAAACTCCCGATGCTGCTTCTAGAGATGGGACTTATGACTAAAACTGAACTTGAGCACCACAGTGAGCCAGGTGGTGTGATGTGCACAGGTGTGATCTTACCTCTTGGGAAACGACACAGAAGACTTCAGGTTTGAGCAGAGCCTGGCTGGCATGGAGAGACCATAGTTCAAAGAACAAAATAAAGAAAAAGCTTACTCCAGAAACCGAAGAGCCCAAAGTAAACCCCACCAAAGATGGCTAGCAGACAGGCAGGCCTAGAACTGCAGTGGACATGACAGCTCAGGGCTGAAGGGAGAGAAACACTGTAGGTGGCAGGCTCGCATTCACTAGTATCCTGAGGGCTCCTTTGCCTGGGACTGTTGTCACTGGAGAATACAGGAAACTTGGGCAACAGCCACCTCAACCCAGCTCTGGAGCTTGACTCTCTGGGTAAGGGATGGGTGAGGAAGGAGCATGTACCCTGACCCGGGCTAACGCCCCAGCAGCCTGAGGGCAAATCCAGGTACAGGCTTTATCTGACGTGCGTTTGTAGTACAGTGGGGCCCATGTTTACATGGACAGCCAGCTCAGTGTGATTGACAGAATGACTACACAACAAGATGGCCCTTGGCTGGAGTGACTCCTGGCACACCCGCAGAGCAAAGCCAGTATGAGTGCAAAAAGGGCAGCCTCCTTTCTCTGCTGGAAGTGAGCTTTCCGTAGCTTACCAGCTTCCTGGGTAGGTCAGGTGGTGTACACCTTTAATCCCAGCACTCAGGAGGCAGAGGTAGGCAGATCTCTGAATCTGAGGCCAGCCTGGCCTACATAGAGACCCTGTCTTTAAAAAAATCCAGCTGGGCAGTGATGGCACACACCTTTAATCCCAGCACTTGGGAGGCAGAGGCAGGAGGATCGTTGTGAGTTTGAGGCTAGCCTGGTCTACAAAAGCAAGTCCAGAACAGCCAGGACTGTTACACAGAGAAACCTTGTCTCAAAAAACCTTTTAAAAATTTAATAATAATCTTTCTTATTCTTTGTTACCTTACCACTGACTTTCAACTAAATGCCTAGGCACAGGACTTCTATTTAAATATCAAGAAGGCCAACAGAAGATGGGGATGACAGCCAGGGATCTTAGGGCCAGGGGGACTGAGTGAGTCCCTGGGTGTTCTTTGTTTTGTGTATCCCAGATGGGACTCTAAAGGATGCTGAGATGGGGGGAACCCCCAAAGAACCTGTTGTTTTTGATCAAAAGACCAAGAAAAGGCTGGCCTATCAAGAAGCCTTTCTGACAGTAACCTTGAATAGAACTGTGCTGCCCACCCTGCCAGTGCAGGGCAAATGGAGGGCTAGGAGGCTTTCATCTTCGCCCAGTAGTGACAATCTGCTGAGACCACACAGGGAGCCTAGATCTGGAGCCTCACTGGATGTCTCCCACACCTGAGTCAGGGCTGTTCAGAGCAGTCTGAACACCTACCTCTGCTTCCCAGTAACAAGGTGCCTGCCCCTTGGGCATCAGACAACTCGACTTGGCCACTGTATGCTCACAACAGGGCATTACCCACAGCAACAGTGCCATAGGCCTGGTGCAAGGAGATGTAAATATGACATCAGAACCTTTGGATCCAACAGAATATTCTAGACTAATGAGAAGAGATGGTTGGTGGCTAACACCAAGATGACAAGTCCAGATAACACGACAGCTTTTTGTTTGTTTCAAGACAGGGTTTCTCTATGTAGCCCTGGCTGTCCTGGACTCACTCTGTAGACCAGTCTGGCTTCAAACTCCCAGAGATCCATCTGCCTTTGCCTCCCAAGTTGGGATTAAAGGTGTGCACCACCATGTCTGGCTTACATGACAGCTTTTTAAAGCAGACTTCAGAAATATGTTACAGTCAGAAATTATGAAAACACTGTAAAACCAACAGAAAGTCAATGTCTGGGGAAAGATAGAGTATATAGAATTGTTCGGAAAATTAAAATGAAAATTCAGTGAATAGCCTTAAAGCAGAGTGGAGGACAGCTTACTCTTGGCAAGTGACAAGCAGCTGAAGACAACAAAGAACAAGAGGGGTGGCTTAGGGACTTAGGGAGCTGGAAAAAAGACGCTGCGGCCCTTAGGATACCACAACTAGAGCTAAAAATTCCCAAGTTAGTAAAATGTTCCTGTAGGTTGAAGGGGATCAAACCTTGGCATCGTCATCATCCATCTTGCAGCTACCAAAGGCAGTTCCTTATAGGAAACCTGGGGCAGAACCAGCCTTAGCAAAGGCCCAGAATTCTCAGCTCAGAATCCTGTGTGGTGGAAATCCACCCCCTCTCCCCCGCGAGGAAGTGTCGGGAGACCATGGACATGTAGGAACCCTTGTGAGCTGCTGGTGAGAATGTATAAGGATCCTTCTGCCACAGAACGCAATACACTGGACCCTCAGACTGTTAGGCTGCAACCCATAGTCCAGGGATGTTGCTGCTCCTGTATATTTCAAAACAAAACAAAACAAAAGCCACAAGCCAACTTGAAAGGATGTAAGAGATCGGCACGCACATTCAAATCCAGTGTTAGTCCACAGCAGCCAAGGGGAAACAACCCAAATGCCCATCAGTAGGTAAACACACTACGCTGCACACACAGAGGGAAGCCCTGGCACATGCTTCAGATGTCTGAGCTGGAGGACCCAACAGTAAGTGAAGTAAGCCAGTCCCCCAAAGACAATTTCGTCTTCTGTAGGTGTTTCTACTTCTGAGACACCCAGTCAGAGTTGCATGGATAGAAGGTAGCACAGTGGTTACCAGAGGCTGAGGGAAGGGAATGTGTCCTGCAGTGAGGGCCCTGTGAAAGGTCCTGGAGCCCCAGTAGCAATAACCTGAACTACCGAAATTACAGCCTTTCAGCTTAAGATGGCAACAGAAAAGATTACATGTGAGCACTGAAGAGCAGCCTTCTAGATAACTACAGCCAAGGAGGAAGACTCTAGAGTAAAAGGGGAAGGATGGCTGAATGAAAATAAAAACACAATGTATCACAATGTGTAGGTGGTAACTAAGACAGCACTCGCAAACTCCAGCACCAATGCTTGCATTTGAGAATGGTCCTAATGGTTTAATCTTTCAACTCCAAGAAGCCACTAAAAAGCAAAATAAAGTCCAAATTAAAAGGACATAACCTGGTAGAGATCAGAGAAATGGAAAACAAAAGCACACAGCAGTATCTTAGCAACACTGCTGCTGCTTTGGAAACAGGCTGTTAGTATCAGGAGCAAATGGGGCTATCACCAGGTCTATCCAGGATGAGTGTCCCTTATGTAAAATGTTTGGGCTTCCAGATGGTCTCATTATAAATACTTCTAGTGTGAATATTAAGTACTTGCGACTAGGTCCATAATCTAAACACAAATTCACCTAATGCCTCACATGTGTCTTTCGCAGTTGCTGCCCTGTGTTCTCACTGTGCCCTGCCTCACTTAGGGTTAGTTAATTTTCACATTATGCATGCTAAACCTGTATGAGGAACAACTACATAAATGTGTCAACATAGGTAAAATAGACAAATAACTCACCTGATGTAAAATAACCCCAAAACCCTAAGGAAATTCACCCTAATCTCTAAATCCCCGAAATGTACAGGTATAAATTGATTTGCTATAGAGTTCTTCCTAACCTTTTAAAGAACAGGATTCTATACTGATGATTTTTCTGAGAAGTGTAACATTGTATTCCCAGTGAAGGAAGTGTTTGTTGCCAGGCTTGACAACCCATGTTCAATTCCTGTGAGCCAAATGGCAGCAGAAAAGCAACAAGTTGTCCTCTGACCTCCACATGTCTGCTGTGGCATTAGCAAGACGAGAGAGAGAGAGAGAGAGAGAGAGAGAGAGAGAGAGAGAGAGAGAGAGAGAGAGGGGGGGGGGGGGGGGGAGGGAGAGAGAATGAAGAGAGGGAGGGAGGGAGGGAAGGAGAGAGACTGGCTTACATGGCCAGCACTCCCCTGTGATCCAGCCCCCACTTCCCTCTCCATACAGGGACAGCCTCTATTTCCTGCTAAACTCTGCTCCTGACATTCTCCGCCAGAGGCCTGGACCTCAAAGTACACTGCCCTTAACTACTTGGACCCCCCAAATCAGGGTAAACCTGTCAATCACTCTCAGGCACGCTGTTCCTTTTTCTCTCTGAAGAACTTTTATGTTGGTATGCATTTCCTATTTTCACAGTGAGGAAACTGTTCAGTCTGAAATTTTAAGTCAACTTGGCTAGGTAAATTCGCCCTAGTTACTTCTGAACCTTTATTACCACTTCCAAGAGGTCAGTGATGCATGACTAAGGTCAGGGTGTCAGCACATAGCTCTAACTGAGTTGTGGCCATTTGCATTTCTAATGTGTGCATTGTGTCTGTGTGGGGTAAGTGTACACGATGGCAGGTGCATTGGATCCTCCTGTAGCTGGAGCCAGCTGTGAGCCACCTTACATGGGATCTGGGAACCAAACTTTGGTCCTCTGGAAGAGCGGGATGCGCTTTTAAAACTACTGAGCCACCTCTCTAACCCTGTGCATTTTAAACAAACACGGACAGTACATCTACTGGCTTTACTGGTGAAGCCTGTATTCAAAAACTGTTCAAGGGAATAAACTCTGAAATATCCCTCTGTACTTCCTTTTTTCTGGTTAGAAAGTTAGCTGCCGTGGCCTGAATGCAGCAAACCCCAGACTGTTTCTTAGAGTGAGGGATTAAAGAGTGGCAGCTGTCTCCAGCCCATCAGGCCTCTAGTCACTCACAAATGAATGGGAAGGTGGACAGCACCGCACAGCCAGCAGCTACTGTGGGCACCTCAGGAGCCACCACCCCACCCCAAGCTTTGTTAGCTGCAGCAGGAACAGGTCTTGTGAAGGACCATCTTTCTCCCTCCCCAGAGCTTGTCCCACTGTGAGCTCATCACAGATGAAGGAATCCTACACCTGAGCAGCAGTACCTGTGGACACGAGCGGCTGAGGGTCCTGGAGCTGGACAACTGCCTTCTTGTCACTGACGCTTCCCTGGAGCATCTGGAGAACTGCCGGGGCTTGGAGCGCCTGGAGTTGTATGACTGCCAGCAGGTCACTCGTGCAGGCATCAAGCGCATGCGGGTAGGTGTGAGTCCTTCCTCAGCAACTGAAGGATACCCAGAAATCAACATCCAGGCTGGTGAGAGGGCAAGGCAGGTAGTGGTGCTTGCTACAACGCCTGTCTACTTGAGTTCAAGTCCAAGAACATGGTACAGAGTAGAATAGAGCCAACTCCCAAATGTTTTCTGATCTCAACATACATGTGGCACGCACTTGACAGCAAAAAGCCATCCACTTCTCTAGTCTGGTGTGTTTATGCAAACTGCTGTGATTACACAGGTGCTACCTTGGGCTTCTTCAGACATCTGCTGTTAGAGGTGGAGGTCCCATGTAGTCTGAGGATTGGCACCTTCTCAAGCTTCTACCCAAGGAAAGCAACTGAAGGTTATTGATTTAAGTGTAGGAGCCATTAGCAAATGGATGATCATACTCCTGGAGAGAAATGTTTTTGTCTTTATAAAATGCTGATTTGGAGGTGGAGGTAGAGGGACTTAGCAGGAGCAGTTGTAGTTTATAGCATTCTGCCTGCCTAATACCAAGGTGGAGTCAACTTTATTTTTATTTATTTAATTTTTGGTGTCAACTTTAAATGGACTAGGGGTGAAAGGTTATATAAGAGTCCTAATACCAGGGCAGACTACTCCCCCCTTTCCATCTCCTTCCAGGCTCAGCTTCCTCATGTCAAAGTCCATGCCTACTTCGCTCCAGTCACGCCCCCACCAGCAGTGGCAGGAAGTGGACATCGACTGTGCAGATGTTGTGTTATACTCTGACAGCAGCCGCTTAGGCCAGGGGCCCCGCCCTCCACGTTAGACCAGTCTCCTGGCTGCTCCACCTTCACCCAATCTTGATTCTCCATGGGGAAAGCATTACAGGTAAAAGACTTCAGCACAGACTGCAGAAACTGGTGATACCATTCACCTTAACCTTGCTGGGATGTAAGCAAATCAAGGCCTGGGTCAGTCCTATGTGGCAAGGGTGGTGTGATGCAGCCCATCAGAGGTAGGTACCTAACAAGGCCCACACACCCTTACACGGCTTTGTCAGCACCCTACACACAGACCTTCAGTGTTAGCACAACCTGAGCAGAGCAAAAGAGCCTCCTGTTGGTGTTCTGCCTGATCCTTCAGCCAGTGGCCTACTATAATTCATAGCAATTGCTGATTTCAGGGCCTGTCCACATTGAAGACTTAATAGCACCTTTATCAATGTGACTGACTATATACTGCAAACTCAGAATGGTTGGTAGTTTCATGTGTAGAAATGTGTGTGAAAGGCATGTTAACAAATTTCCATAAGACACCAAAGAAACGAAGACTCTAAGCTGGGTGGGGCAGGATCTTTACCTTTCTGTTTGTGTCAACTTGTCATACCCAACTCTAGGGACCAAAAATTTAAAAAAGCAACCCACTTTGCATTGATCCACTGGAGATTATAAGATCAGCCATATGCTACAGCATATAGTGCATTTTTGTTAAAGGAAAAAAGCCAATTATGTTCACACTTCTCAAAAATTTTATAATATAATCAAGTAAAAATAATGAATGAATGCATGTAGAATGGGTGGTTTTTTCCAAATTTACTCTGAATTTTTAGAAATCATACCAGAACTATTTTAAAGTTTTACATATGAAAAAGTCAAATGAGTAAAGTGTTGGCACACCTTTGAAACTACTCATAAAGTAAAAGTGAATAAAGCATTACAGTGCTCACTAGACTTAGTCAGAGGCTTTATTCCTGTGACACAAAGGAGGCAGAGCCACCTTCCAAGCACAGGCATTTCTGTGTCACTGGAACTAGGGTAGGATGACCTACCTGTCTTTTATCAGTGCCGTCGACACTGCCTTCAATGCTAATGGATTAATGGTAGCTGAACCTTCCTTTGCTATCACTTCCAAACCCAAACTGCAAAAGAGTTCTTTTTCTGTGTCTCTGTGGACAGTGTTGTAGCATCTGTACAGATACCCTGCCTCATCTGCACTCTAGGATGGAAAGCAGATACACACATCCTAGAAACTCACCAGAATCCCCGCAAGCATCAGCTGGACTGCAGGACTGCCTCCTGGGCTGCTGCAGTATTTCTTGAAGGCTGCATGGCTATCACACAGCTATGTAAATAACTGTACCTGTGTGTGTGTGTGGGGGGGGGGTGACAGAAGCAGCTCACAACATCTATGTAAATAACTGTACTACTGTGTGTGGTGGTGGTGGTGGTGATGGAAGAAGCTCACAAGAGCTATGAAATAACTGTACCACTGTGTGTGTGTGTCTATTGTGTGTTTGGGGGAAATGATGGAAGAAGCTCACAACAGCTATGTAAATAACTGCACCACCTTGCTCTGGTGATTCATGAAACCTGTTTTTCTGAGCTAGAGTGCAGCCTATCATAGATGTTGGTTGGACTTGAGATTGAGTGACCACAGAGCCTAGAGGAACCTCTTGTAAAAGCCTGATTTGTCTACTCCAAGTATACGGCCGTTCCTGTCATTACTTGCCTTGAGTTGTAGCACCTCTGGAAATCAGTGGCAAAAAGAGGGGGTGAACCTCTTATAGCACGTCATCTAGGGTATGCTCAGGCCACACTCAGAAAAGCCATTAGCTCCTTGACACTAGTACAACTTAGATTTTAAATGAGTGACACGTTTACAAAACAATCAGAAAACATTTATTTCACTGAACTGTACATCCTATTAACCAAAGTAGCAAACTGCTGGGGTCATGGGTTATGTACAGTTTCACTTCATGCTGCTCAGCACAATTTCAAGTCTGAGGAGCCTGCAAGTACTTTCACCCCACTTCTAAAACCTGATAAGGAATCCAAAATAGCACACAGCATTAAATGACATTTATTGTTCCACAAATCATGAGATCCAAAGAAAGCTAAATAGACAAGCAAAACTCTTAAAACAATTAGGAGATAAATTCACTTCTTTCCCAATAAGTGACTGGTACAGAAAGCATGTGGTCACACAGAAGCGAAGGGAAGGGCTGATGGAAATGCTCCCCTCCTAAAGGGCCTGCAGAGCTACAGCACTGCCAAACCCAAGATGAAAATATTGAGACAGACTTTTGTTTGTGGCAAATAATTAACCCCCGGTATGAATAAAACAAGACATTAAAGCCTTCACCCACTGAAGTAGTTTGTCTTCTGGAAGAGATTCCACTTAAAAGTGAATCATTCTTACCCACCTGGACAACAAGGGTCAGACAAGCCCATTCACAGCCAGCAACGGAGCAAATGGCCAGAGATGCTACATCATTAAAAATGCAAGTTTTTAAAAACTCAGATATGCCACAGACCTCATGAGAGGTCGAGAGTGATGAGAGGTGATGGCAGTGGAGGAAGAGAAAAGCCAGAGTTCCTTTCAGAGCGGTGTGCAAGCACGTGTGATTCCGTAAAGAGGCACACCTGTTATAGACAAAGCAGCAAAAATGCAGAGTATCTTAAAAGCCCCTAATTATCAGAGTGCATAATCATGATTGTATGTGAGGGGAGAAAAGGAGGGTTATGGTACATTTTAGTGTCTTGTTATGACATCTAGTGTTTCCATGGGTAATTTCGTCTCATTCAAAAAAAAAAAAAAAAAAAAAATCCCTTTAACACCAAGTCAGAAGCTATCAACAATAACACTTTGTTTCCCTGTTATATCACCAAGTTCTAATGTCTTGGAAAGGGCTTTAAACATGTTTAAGAACACAGCCCGACTGCCAGGTGGGCGGTGGCAGTGTCCCACACCTTTAATCCCAGCACTCAGGAGGCAGAGGCAGGAGGATCTCTGATTTCAAGGCCAGCCTGGTCTACAGTGCATTCCAGAAGAGCCAGAGCTACACAGAGAAACCTTGTCTCAAAAGACCAAAAAACCAAACCAAATAAAAACAACAATAAGAGTGTGCACTTGGAGTCCCAGCTATTGGGGGGATGGGGAAAGGAAAGCACATGAGTTTAAAAGGCAAAAAGGTTTCAAAAGGTGAAATCCAGAAACTAAAATGCTAAAAATGGAAGCAAAAGCCAAACGACCAAGTCTCTGTACCTATTAGGGTTTACACTGACTTCTCTCAAGGTACTGCTGAAAGTACAGTTGCTCATCATCTCAGCTTGGCTCTTCCCTGGTCTGGCATGATCCCCTCTGATGCACACCTTCAGACACGATCGCTTCTGAGAAGGTGCTCACCCTCTTACCTGACCAATACTGCCTTGCCAGCACAGTGCAGCTCCCCAGAGGCACACCCTATCTCCTCCCCAGGTCAGCATAAGGGTCAGGCAACAAAAGCCAAACTAGCACAGAAAGGTAAATGCCCACGGTTAAGTTTTTACATTCATTTCAAACCGTATACAGTGTAAAAAGCCAGCAGAGACTTTCTGGGAACTCTGTCTGCTGGCCCCTGCTAGGGAAGCGAGCACTCGTGCCCACACCATGGCTGTGAGCTAGTTGCATGTCGCCTGACATGCTCGCTCTCATGAGGATGCTGGGCTGTGGCAGTGACAATAAGGAGACTTGTCTCTCCTACAGCTCATTAGGAAGGTCATCTTGTGTTTTCAATATGAAACATTTCACAGTAAAATCCAATCCCAAGACTTCTTGGATTCAGTCTTCACACACTTTTAAGCATGACTTTATTTGGTACTGAATAAGAGTTCAGTTTGTAATAAGGTATCACTTCAAAATTATGTGAATACCATCATTATTTTCAGCTGAAAAAAAAAAAAAGGAAAAGTTAACTAAGCTTAGAAAAAATACAGAATTAAAGATGAAAATGTACAATCTGCTTTAGAGGCTACGGCTTGATAAAAAGCTGACTGCAGTGCTTTAGCTCTTCCCTCCGACACTGCTCAGGGAGCCTAGCCCTACACCATCACTTGCCGGCTTTACAGAGCAAGGACTGAACAGCGCAGATGTGCCTGTATGCTAGGGCAAAAATAGGCCAAAGCAGCACGTGAGGGCAGATCTGAGAAAGCTTTGTCCAAAGCATGCAGGCAGCCCACAGGTTCTGCTACAGACCTCCATCTTTTTGCTGGAAAACTGAACCCTCAGAGATAGAGCAAAAGTTTGCCTAAATGGCTCCAGAAAATCTTAAGACACAGTGAAGGTACTCATAAAGACAAAAATAAAGGTTTTCATGTGGATGAAGTCTCACAAACAGGAAACTAAGACTGGAGAGAAAGCCTGTGAGAGCTAATGCTGCCAACACCCACTAGTTCCATAATATACAAGTACTTGATTAAACACGAGTTTCTGATTTTTTTGGAATTTGGCAAAGGTAAAGTTATTCTATTTTGAAATTAAAGCTGTTTCTGCATGAAAAAGCAGTAAGCCAATCCCCTGTTGCCACAGATGTGCAGGTAAAGGATGCTGCAGATGTCGACATAAGGCGTCACCCCAGAACTTCAGGTGGCTTCAGGCATATATCCCAGTCAGGTACAAGGCAAAATTGTACTTTCAATCCCTTTGGACAGCTCCTTTCCAGAGTCATTACCAGGTGACTCAAGATCTCTTCCTCTTCTAGGGGATGGGACTACTATAACTGATCTTAACCCATGTTCTGCCTTCCCTAACACCACACTCCTTGTAGTCTGGAACTCACTTGACCTGGCCTGGACCTCTTCCCACACTGCTCCCTAGTTAGTTCTGTACAACCTGCTCAGCTCTCAGTCACTACTGACATTTAAAATTTTCTAAACAGTGCCTCAAACTCAAGGCACTTCAGAATGGTACAATTAGCTGCCTGCTTGTGCGAAGATGACAACTCTTTGATGAGGAGCCACATGCTCTGGCAGTCACAACTACTGCCCCATCAAACAGGGACCTCAATTGGCCCTGTCCACACGTCCATGCACTCCCTTTGCCTCTGGCCTACATGGACTCCCTCCAGTTTTGTCATCTTGTAATCTGTCTCCACAGTTGGAGTAGAAGAAAAACCCCAATCCCATTATTCCTTTGTTTAAGCCACTTCACTGACCTTCCAACCCATCAGAGAGAAGATCTGAAGACCATCATCACCAGCCATTACTGTATGGCAGGCCTGCCGCCCTCCCTGACCCCACGTGGCAGCTCTGCTCACCCTCACCCTGCATATAGCAGCTTCATGGCCGCCTTCCAGGCCTCGCAGAAGCCAAGGGCATTCTTCTGCACAGTTTCATTCTGCTCTGGGCCAGCCCTTGTGGCCACCTCCTCAGAAGACCTTCTGTAATGCTCCATGCTTACCCCATCTCCACAAGCGCCACACTTTCTTATTCCTTCATGGCATCTAACACAGGTCAATTTCTGTGCCTGTGTCCAATTCTGACTTTCTTTTCCTATGACAGTGGGATTCCCTGAACCCGTTTCATTCAACCTCTAGCAGAGTACTTACTGTTTTGGACAAAATGCTCAGCAAACACTGGCTGAATGGACTCAGTGTTTGTTTCTAGTCATCTAGAAAAACCAACCCTTTCTATATTTGCTCACTAATTTCTATTACGAACACTAAAAATACTTTTCATCCATAGCAAAGATATCTGTTTCAAGAATATGCACATACACAGAAGAACTGCAAATCAGGAGCAAAATGTCCTTCATGATCACAACACACCAAGGCAAACATACATGAAAAGTACCTTTTACTGTGGAGAATAAAAAACAACTCTCGTCTTGAAAGTTCTGAACCATCTAGAAGGATAAAGCAGATGTTTAAGTGTAATTAAGATCCATCAGTCCTAACTGACCAAAAGTTATTTATATTTGTACTTAAATGTCTACAACATACTCTATGCATCTTTCTTATACAAATAAGGATCCAAATAATTCCTGATGGCGATATGAGATAGTAAAAAAGTTTATAGTGTCACCCATGAGCCTGAGGAACATACTGTGGCAGGTCCTGTGGATGACACACACTCAGCTTATGCAGGCTGCCCCCTACTGTCACTGCTTGTCTGTGAACACAGCTGGAGCAGGGGTAGGATGTGCTGCTACTATTCCATGCTTTTAGAATGCTGTTCTTCAGGAATGTACAAAAGAAGATGCTACCTAATGCTTCACCCCCAGAAAGGACCGAAGTCTGCCTCAAACCTTAGATCCCAGGAAGTAGCTGAGTTCACAAAGATTAGGGGACGCTCAGCTCACTTTCTCCAACTGTGTTCCTTCTGCTACTAGGATGTTATAATTCCTGGTTATAGGTTCTTAGCCATTCTGATCTTAACTCTTCAAAAATGAGCATTAGTAGTTGGAAAAGAGGTCAGCAGCATCTCTTACAGTTCAGACAATATCCAGGAGTGCCAGGGTAACAGAAGAGTGACTACTAACTGCTTGATTTACCTGGTCACTGACAAGAATGTGGATACCAGTGGGGCCCTGTCTGTAAACCTGGTTAATTTGGTGGAAAGGAATATTAAACACTGAGGCGAGTTTTCGAGCAACTTCTGAGGCAACCATTTCTTCCAAGTAGATTGCATGATAAACTGAAAAAAAAAAGAAAAATGGCATTTTAACAATAATGTTTGATCTGGTTTTTACTTGATCTACACAGTACATCTTTTTAAAGTGGAAAAGAAAATTCAAACTAACTAAATAGGGACAAGGCACTATTTCTTTGCCCCCTTAAATTCTCGACCCACCTACTTGAAGTGTAATAACACATTGTTTATGCTCACGTATAATAAATACTAACCCTGCATAAAGCCATGTGACTATATTTTTCTGCACCAAAGTCTCATATACTGAGGAATAAGAGCACCAGGGAGCACAGCAATCAGGGTAATGGGAGTTTACAGCGATTGGAGCAAAGAATGAAAATATATGTACATGGCCTAAAGTGTCACGCTGCAGACACAATGGGAGGAGTTTGCTGTATAAAGTATACCAGAAGCAAGCTGTTAAAAAACAAAAAAACGCAGTTTCTTTTTCTTTCTTTCTTTCTTTTTTCGAGGCAGGGTTTCTTTGTGTAGCCCTGGCTGTCCTTGAACTCACAGAGATCTACCTGCCTCTGCCTCCCAAGTACTGGGATTAAAAGTGTGTACCACTGCCTCCTAGCTCACCAATGTGTTTCTAATGATGCATAAGAAGAAATCTAAAAAGAGTCTGAACCAGTAATCCTCCAAATGAAGATTTAAGAGTAAAAATCATCTGTGTTACTTCCTATATACACACAAAATTAGAAGAAATAGAGACAACACCCTATGAAAAGTAGGATACAGAAAGTGAAGTCTCTTCTTTAGGGAACGCCCCAGCTTTGGTTCAGCATTCACTGTCTTGTATTTCTGTCTATGCCTTGAACTCAACATGAATCTGTGTTGAGTGTCACTCAAGTAAGTATTGCTCAACCACCGACTCAAGCCAGGCGTGGATCTGCAATAGGGAAACTGAAAAGTCGCCTTTGCAAATGAGCAGCTATGCGCACAGGAACATTCACCAACTACACACTTGGAGTAGCTTAGAATAAAAGCTCAAAACTAAAGGTAACTCTGAAAGATTACCACATCAATGTTTGGGGACCGGTTCCTGCCCTCTGGCTCTTGTAATAAAGTGCAGTGACTTTCTCGTTCTAGGAACAGGATAAAAGCTATTGTTTACATGCCATCATGCCTTCTTTGGGGCTGTGATAGCAGAGTTCAGTGCAGAAAAGCCCTGAGGGTTCAAGTGTTACTGCTTGGCCTTAAGCTCACTACATGTGAATGGTCCGGATAAAGGTCTCCATGTCCTCACCTATCCCCACAATACTCATCTCTCAGGACGCACATTCCCTAACACTACACTCCTTAAGAACGGGAGTGCTGCGTATGCTGGGGTGATACTGAGAGCTCCTTTAAGATTTGTGGCCTTGGTCTTAAATGCCACATTCATGCCTGGGGTTTTAATTACACTGATGGAAAAGCCCACAGTTGCAGTTACTGCTCTTCCACTTACTTAAAAGAAATCTAAGCCATGTAGTGCTTTTCAGAGCTGCACCTAATATCAGGGTAAGTCACTGCCTCTCTGAATTCTGTAACTGTTTCCCTGAAGTGGAATGTCACTGTCATTCTGTTTCAAAAAGAGAAGACAAGACATGACTACCACTGTCCAAGTGAGAGCAGGGTGTGGTGCTGCACAGCGCTGGAGGAAGCAGCAGGAGAACAGCAGCTCTGAGACCAACTTAGACTACCCAGGAAGACTTGTTCCCACCTCTCCCTTTCCCAAAACTTTTATAATCAAAGAAGGGAATGAAGAGGAGACAGGAAAGGCCAGCCTGCTTCATATTGTCCAACTCGGACAAATCTGCAGGGCGAAGCAGCCCTCCTTAGTCAGAAGGCACAGCCTGTGCTAACACTGATCAAAGACAGCACCCACCTTCCTGCCTGCATGGAACACAATGGATGCTCACCCCAGGTGGGGGAAGACTGCTACACAGACCCACCTTTGCTCATATGTCAAATTCGGGACCCCCCACCCCCACCCAATCTAGCCAATGAAATGGAGGAAGAAAGAAAAACCCTCTTGCTTTCCCAGCAAGTGGACAATGTGACATTCATCCAGAAGGCCTCAGCATGTTCAAGTTACTGTGTGGTTTTCTGGGTATGTCTGATACAGAAGCCATATAAAAAGATCTACAGCATGCATAGCTGAGAACAAAGGAAGGTTCTAGTTCCCTCCTTTCCCCAGGACTTGTCCCTCTGCTGCTGCTGCTGCTGCTGTTAACTCTGTAGCAGGAACTCTGCAACCCTACAGCAGTTCTCCAACTCATGTCTGACACCCTTAGGAAGGACAGGGGAAGGGACGTGCCCTCAATACCCACCGCAGGGTGTCCCACTGCCATTTTCACCTCCACTGCCTGCAGCTTGTGGCTGCCCTTGCAGCACAGTGCTACTCGGCTGCTCCTGGCAGACATAGATGGTTAAGCGGGGCCTAACCGACCTGTAATCAGAAGATGCCATCAATGAGACTACAAGAGCAAGCTGCCTCAGCACATGTACAATCAACAACTACAGGAATCTACAGTCTATTTTTCCTTATGAGAACTTTACAGTGTTATTTCATTATGCAAAATAATTTTCTAATAAAAATATAAAAACCACACACCTCACACCAACTATCACAGGTCCAGACTCTAAACCATTGAGATGGTCTGTCAGATGCTGGTAAATTTAAGTTTCAAGATTGATTAAGCAATTTGCAATCAGTAAGGCTCGAGCTCACTAAACTCTTAGCACACAAGTCTAGAGACAGCAATGGCAGGCAGTGGGTCTCAAAGCCAGCACAGTCACAATTCTTGCATTCTAACTGACATTACAAGTTCACATTTAATAACTGCTTAACAATAATCATGACCTTGAAAACCATAGATT
The DNA here is from genome assembly GCF_903995435.1 of Acomys russatus. Lineage (NCBI taxonomy): Eukaryota > Metazoa > Chordata > Mammalia > Rodentia > Muridae > Acomys > Acomys russatus. The sequence goes on along the minus strand of NC_067168.1, from coordinate 39,698,694 downwards.
CTGTAGAGCTCACCTAAATTAGAAGTTTTGTTTTCTTGGCAACAAACCCAGTCGTCTTCAAGAAATCAGTCCTGCCCATGTGCATTGCTACCAGTCTTAGTCTACCTCTGCCCTCATCAGTGCCTGCCCTGAAGGTGTACACAAAACAGTCTTCTCGTGAGCACGATGCTGCCGAAGCTTGGTGGCGCACACAGGCACACGCCAACCTAGCGTGGAAACACATTCTGCCCGCCAAATCCCCCACACAGAGAAGGTCCCATTTTCAGGTCACGCAGAACAGCCTACAGTATTTTTTACCTTGACTTCAGGGCATTATAGAGCCGAATTCCATCGGCTGCACCACAAATCTGAACTAAATCCTCCTTTGTCAGCTTTAATAAGTCGGCACCTGGAAAATAAGAGAGATCCTCCAATAAGCAGGAAAGGGAAGGATATAGCAGGCTGCTTCACACGGTTCTGTCCTTCTAAGCAGCCAACAGGTGTCCTGGATTACACACACCCATAAGAAACAGAAATACATATCTGTCCTTCAGAGAAACAAGTGCTATGGTTAACAAGGTGCCAGAAGCCGATACAGCATCGGTCATGGCCAGAAGGCCTGTCTGTTCCCAATATAAGACTCCTGTACTGCCCTCCTTTCCTTGTTGCTGGGCTGTGGCTAACCATGTTTCTGGCTCCACTCTGACCTGAGCACCCTAGCCCCTCCCCACTTCCCTGCTGCTGCTTTTCTCCTTTTTTGGGGAATATAAATGGAATTCTAGCATCTGGGGAATTTGCTCAAAGTCACCAGTGAGGTGGAAGCAAAGTGGAAACTGGGTCTCATTATACCACCATGTGCAATCTCAAGCTAGACACTGTTATAGCTCCATCTGCACAGCCAGTTCTAAGTATAGTAGATAATCACCCTGTTCTTTCAGATATCTTCTGTAACTACTTGGTATCTAGGATTTGCCTTAAAAGCAACAAGCCCAGCTGGGCCTGGTAGCGCACGCCTTTAATCCCAGCACTCGGGAGGCAGAGGCATCACTGAGTTCCCACTCAGGTCTACAAAGCGAGTCCAGGACAGCCAAGGCTACACAGAGAAACTCTGTCTCGAAAACAAAAAACAAAAGCAACAACAGGCCAGTGTGTGTACGAGAGAAGTAGATGCAAGAGTAAGCAAGCACTGGGTAACAGTGAAGCCGGGGTGGTCACAGTAAGTTCTTCACGTACTCATAAGCATTACATTTGGACATGTCCACAAAAACCTTGGTTTTATTCTTTTAATTTCAGTCAAGACCCATACACTTCAAGAATTCTGGCTTTTTGAGACAGGTTTCTCTGTGTAGCTCTGGCTGTACTAGACTCGCTTTGTAGACCAGGCTGGCCTCAAACTCACAGAGATCCACCTGGGATTACAGATGTGTGCCACCATGCCTGGCCATACTTCCAGAATTCCAGGTATGACTTCATACAATAAATATCAACTCCCAGCTGGGCAGTGGTGGCGCACGCCTTTAATCTCAGTACTCAGGAGGCAGAGGCAGGCAGATCACTGGGAGTTCGAGGCCAGCCGAGTCTACAAAGTGAGTGCAGGACAGCTAACAGTACACAAAGAAACCCTGTCTCAAAAAAACAAAAAAAATCCACTCCCCCATGTAGCATGATAATGGTGTTGTCCATTCCCCTCCCCCCACAAAGGCTCAAATGGGACAGCCTGACAGAGTTCCAGCTTGTAAAAGGAATAGAGACCAGAGAAGCCTAACTCTCATGAGATGTGAGCCTATATGGAGTCACTCTTAGAATAAAACAGAGAAAGAGATTATCTACTGAGATTATTATACACAGCTCTGAAGCAGGGATCTCAGTTGTGACACCTGTAACCCATGAAGAAAAAAGGGACAGACAGATGGCTTATCACAGCTCTCCACATGTGACTGACTGCCTAAGAGACCTCACTGTCCTTGCTATTCTCAAAGTGGTGTGGCTCAGGTGATATGCCAAAGAGCAGCCCTGCATGAACCCTCCAGAGGAAGGCCCTGGCTACACAGAGAAACCCTGTCTCAAAGAAACAAAAACCAAAATCCACCACCACCACCAATAAAACATTCTCAGAATGACCAAACCATAGGCAGGACAGTTCAATGTATGTGGGCAAGGGGTGTGTGTGGGGTGGGGGAGTGACCTTACAAAGGGGCAGAAGGACAGAGAGCATCTATGGAAACAGACACCGTACACCTGTATCCTCACTGCAGTGGTGGCTGTACAGCTATCCTCATGTCTCGGTGACAAGTCTATACACTGAGGGTACTAGTGCTGACTTCTGGCTGTGATACTCTACTCTACGCTGTGAGAAACTGAGAGACTATATGCTGGATCATTTCCCAATTGTCTTTACAGTTTATCATTAAGCAAAATATTATCTCAAAATAAGTTAGAACTGGGCCTAGAGAGACGGCTCACCAGCAGTTAAGAGCACTTGCTGCTCTTGTAGAAGACCTGAACTCAGGTCGTAGAACCCATGTTGGGGAACTCATAACCACTACCTACAGCCTCGGGGGACCTGACACAGGGCTTCTGAGGGCACCTGCACACATGTGCATATACCCAGGTACAGCCACACATTTACATACCTAAGTTTAAAGTAATAAAAATAAATAGAACAAAAATACCACATAGCACTAAATACATCTACAGTGAGTGAACTAGAAAAATGTTAATTTCCTGGTTTAGAAGGAATTTAACAGACGTCACAACTGAGGAGAACTGGGAGAAGATACATTTTTTTCTTGTTTGTAATATATTTATCTAAAATCATTTCAAAAGTTTCAAAAATTCTTAGTTAATAAAAATAACAAGAACAAATAAAATACTCTCATGCATACACACATACATACATACATACCTGAAAAATTAGAGAACAGTCTTGTGTAAGAAGAAAACCTATTTTTGAGCAGCCACTGCTGTGTTTCCTGGGTTGTAGCTGAAGGCTGAATTTGCTATTAATAAAAAAAAAAAGGGGGGGGGAGGAGCATAGATAAAACTATTCAAACTTGAAAAAACAAGCAAAAAACAAAACCCAAGTCACTGGCACATCATGAAGAAAAAAAATTTTGGGGGGGGGTTTATAAAATGTAGTTTTATTTTATGTTACTCTGCTGTTACATAGGGCATAACATTTTCACAAGGCTTTTTTGGACTACAGTCAATGATTAGCAAACACACAATATGATGGTCCAGCTCTCTAAAGAACAATCACTGGACAAACTGGACACCCTCTCACATGTGCACATATCTGCATGAAAAAGTACTAAAGTTTGACTTGGGCTTGTGTACTTTATTTCCCCTTCCTAGTGTATTAAGAAAGGACGTGCATTTTAATTTGCCCAAAGCAATGCTCGTATTCCGCCAGCAACATGCTACTTCTATTACAAGGTAAAGTGAATACCAGAGCCACGAAGGCAGGAGGTGTAAGTGAATTTTAATTGGGAAGGACGTTGTCAACTTAAACAAAAGCAAATGAAGAATGCATAAGGAAGCTCCCTGTTGTCACTGACAGATGTAACCTCCAGAACATGGGACATAGGAGATGTTTCAATCTGTGACCCCAATCCCAGGTGCATTGAGTGCTTTCCCATTCAATCTAACACTTCTGGATTCCTACTGAAAAGGCGTGTGTAGTAAGAGCACGGAAAAGTTGCTTCGGAAAACCCCAAAGAAGGGTCAGAGCGGGAATGTAGAAATCAAGAAGTTATTATTACAATCACTTTAAATTGTAATGCACTACATTTCCATATCTTCACAGTAATACAAAACACAGCCACTTGCAGAACTGGTTCAGATTACTTAAATACCAACTGTGCTGTCAGTCCTCTACACAAGTGTCTGGAAGTTACGGTGTTTACATGAAATGAAGCTATTGGTACTTTTCTACAGCAGTAACTGCACACTGAGACAACACAAGCCAAGGGATGGAGTTTTCTCAAAGCTGCAGTGTGAAAAGACTATGAACAGTTGATCCCAGACACACGAACGGGCTTCCTTGCAAGAGGAAATCCAAGTGGAATAAGGGATGGAGATGTAAAAAGGTTTTCTTGAGGGGAAGGAGGAAGGTGCCCTGGATGCCTTTAGTTTTTGGCCCTCTCTGCTGCATCACATCATGAAGAATGTTTATGCAAAACTAAAAAGGCTTTAAAATGTGAAGTCAGAACACAATCTGACGGTGGAGCACCTCACATAACTTGGCTAGAATCTTTAAAATTTAAGACCCTAGCAGGTATTTCACGGGTTCAGAGAAGGATACTTACTTCCCCAGGCGCCTGTGCAACTCCATCTCCCTGGTGATTTGGGGATGAAGAATTGCTAGAGAAAGGAAAAGGAAGGAATGGTTTTTAACTTTTTTTTTCTTTTAAGTTAAGAAACTAAAGGCTATTGCATAGGCAATTTGAAATAGGACAACACTGTGGAAAGAGCTATGTGAGCTTGCAACAAGAATGCAACACAGGAGAGAAAGTATGAGGATGTGACAGACATAGCAACAGCATCACCATGTGTGAGCAGTCACTGGCAAGTGTGCCCTCTGTATGAGTGCCAGGAAAATGAGGAAGGTATGCATTCGTTTTAGTTAGGAAAATATGTGAAATTAAATAAGATAAACAGCTAAAAATAACCACAAAACATTCTAAGAAAATTATAAGCTATAAGAAACAGTGTTCTAGCCAGGTGTGGTGGTGCGCGCCTCTAATTCCAACACTCGGGAGGCAGAGGCAGGTGGATCGCTGTGAGTTCAAGGCCAGCCTGGTCTACAAAGCGAGTCCAGGACAGCCAAGACTACACAGAGAGACCCTGTCTCAAAAAACCAAACCAAACCAAAACAACAACAAAATATCAGTGATCTAGGTAAATATATAAATCTTCCTTGTTAATTAATATATCCACCCATGAGTTAATGAGGACACGAAACAAACACATGCCACCATCTTTGTGAGCCTAACGTATAAAGAAAACTGCAAATGACTGCACAGAAAACGTGCACCTTCCCCATTCCTGAGCAGAGTTCCTTTCTCACCAGCTCCTTGCCTCCTAGGCCTCACATTACTCTCCAATCACCAGAACTTACGCCCTTTCCAACAGGAATTTGTCTGGTCATATATATCTCTTAGCACATGGGACCATACTGGGAACACAGTGGGCTCCCAGGAAACTTCTGGACAACTAAGGTATATAATTTGAGGCTTTAAGATCCCAGCCACCTGCTAACATATGCAGACAGGAAGCAAAAGAGACTTCTTGTATGTTACACACTGGCTCTCTGGTCCCTCTGGCTCATGAGAATGTTTCTAATTACAGACACTGGCTCCTAGCTAGTTCTTCCATCTCCACAGAGAGAAAGCAGAATTTTCTAATTTTTCTTACCTGACCCTGTCAACAAAAGACTATATACTAGACACAGAACTTTCCCCTGCCATCTCAAGCTTTCATAATTTTTTTCTGCCCCATAAGAAACTTCCTAGAAGCAGGAACTTCTGAACTATTGTCCTCTGGCAGGGCTGCAGGAGCCAAAGGCTGATAGAGGCCTTGGGCCTAGGCAGCTCCCATCTGAGTTCCCTGGACTCCCAGCTGCAAAAGCCAGATACCATATTCAACAAAATCCAGAGGTCCCAATTTGAAAGCTATATAGTCTTTAGAAAACAGAAGGTCTTTCCTTTAATCTTAAATATACAACTAAAACTACATTTGTGAAACCAAAAAAAGAGAGAAAGAAGCTGGGCGTGGTGACATACACATTTAATCCAAACACTCAGAGAGGCAAAGACAGTTGAATCATTCTGAGTTTGAGGACAGCCTGGTCTACAAAGTGAGTCCAGGGCAGCCAGAGCTACACAAAGAAACTCTGTTTGGGGAGGTGGGGATGGGGGTGGGGGTGGTAGGGGGCGCACATGGGACACAAAAACAAAAACAAACAAAAAAAACCCTACATCTGTAGAAAGGGTAAGAAACAGTATATTGATCTGTCATGTGGCAAACACAAAGCCCACTGTGCTTTGTAACTGATGAAATCTTAATAATATATTCCTACCAGAGCCTCACACTAATCACTCACCCTGTGTCCGTAACTGAACTCGGCTAACACATTCTTAAAACTCTCAAAGACAATTCCTTGGCTATCTTTAAAACTCCTCTTCCTTTTTTTCAGATAGGGTCTTGTTATGTAGCCACCAGATTGACCTCAAACTCATAAATTTCCTGTTTCAGTCGCTGAAGAAACTGCCCCTCTACCTCCTTTCTACAGTTACCATAGCTGTCAAAGTATGAGAGACAGGACTAGGTGCACAAACACTATGACCTAAACATAGGCTATTTTCCAACACCTGAGACAAACACATAGAAATGAGGCCGCATGGATAGGGACTTGCAGGAGCAACAGTTAGGTGCAAGCATACGGCCACACAAACCAGGTACCTGTCTGGGACACTGCACGTGCTCTGTTGTGTGGCGGTGAAAGTGGGTGCTGGGGAAGGGCTGTTATTCACATAGGCTGTAGGGGTGTCAGGCCATGGAGAACACTAAGGATAGAAACAGAAATAAGTTAATGACATGCTCTTTAAGTATGTGGAAGAAGCACTTTTGTAATCTGGTCTCTAACTAACCCAATACGCACTTATAAAGCACCAGATGCATGGTACCTACAGACATGTGTCAAATTCACCCTGTGCAGCAAAAGACACACTTTTAGCTTAAAGATGACCTGAGTGATGATAACAGCAACATTTATAAAGACATTTGCTTTCTAAAAGCTTATACACATTCGAGCATGCGTGTGCACACGTACACGTTCTCTCTCTCTCTCTCCCTCTCTCTCTCTCTCTCTCTTCCTCCCTCCCTCCCCAGTATCTTCTGTCAGATGCTCCAGCAGACATAGCTAAAGGTTTCAAAATAGCAGACACGAAGGGATTCACAAGCAACATCTGATGTCACACAATGCTCTGGGTGTAGCTAGTTCCTATTTATTGCTCTCTGTGCCTGCCAGTGCAGCCTCATCAGTACTCATCAGTACCCACCTTGATATAAATAAGATTTACTGAACAGGCTACCATACTGAACAGGAAAGCATTATCAATTAATTGTGTGTATGCTGCCAAGTATGTGTATGTGTTCTGAATGGGATATGGTGGACTGAGTATCTCTCAACCCCAGGCAAAGTTCTGACAAGAGACAGAGCAGATACAGAAACACATTACAGTTTGCAAATCTGGTAAGTGAAGGCTCAGGGCATGCTAAGCAGGCTACAGTAATCAAGAAGAAACCGTCCCTGCTGAGCTTCCCAAAGGTCTACCTAACACCCAGGATTCTTCCTACAGGTATTCTGCTAAGGGTGTCAGTTTCAAGAGCTCCCCTTTATAATCAGCCTGCTCTCATTTGAGAAAAGAAAGGCATCACATCTAACCTCAGCACTGGGGTTCAAGACTCCACAGCCAACCAAATGACAATAGACTAGCCTGAAGCATACGATTCTAATAACTTCAAAAGTTTTTCTCTAAGTAATGTGGCTTTCAGTTCTTACTCTATTGTACTCGGGAGGACCTATGGTCACCTGGCAGATACTAAATCATCTACAAAGACCACTGCTGTATCTGTAGAGGACTCACAACGAATGCCAAATCTTGAATGATATTGACAAATGTTACCTAAACAAAAATTCTCAGACCCATTTCTTAAAAAAAATCTAAGCTGGGCATGGTGACACATCTATTATCTTAGCACTCAAGATGTTCCAGGCCAGCCTAGCCTAGTCTTAAAAAAATTATATCTGGGAGATGGAGAGATGGCTCAGCAGTTAAGAACACTGGCTGATCTTCTAGAGGTCCTGAGTTTAAGTCCCAGCACCCACATGGTGGCTCATAACCATCTATAATGGGATGTGATGCCCTCTTCTGGCATGCAGGTGAACATGCAGATAGAGCACTCATACATAAAATAAATTAATACTTAAAAATTATGTCTGGCCCAGCACTCAGGAGGCAGAGGCAGATGATCAATGTTTGTTTGAGGCCAGCCTGGTCTACAAAGAGAGTTTCAGGACAGCCAAGGCCCTTACACAGAGAAGCCCTGTCTCGAAAAACAAAAACAAAACAACAACAACAAAAAAATGCCTGTTATGTCTCTACGCAATTTGTGTAATTGTTTTAATAAACTTGTCCTAATGAATTTTTCTTTTTAAAAATACATTTGTGCGTGCGTGTGTGCGTGCATGACATCCCATATATGTGGAGATCAGAGGACACTTTGGGGAGTCTGTTCTCTCCTTCCACCACTGGAGTCTTAGAGATCAAACTCAGGTTGCTGGGCTTGGACCAATATTTAATTCTTACCCAAGCTTAATCTATAGTCCTAAGAAATTTTAAAAATTAAATTTCAAGCCAGGTTTGGTAGCACATGTCTGTAACAGGCTTGGGAGCAGGATCAGAAATTTAAGGCCAACCTCAGCTACATGAAGCCCTAACTCAAAAACAAAACAAAAATTAAAGCAACACAGCCTTCTTCCCAATTTACAAGAATGTATTGTATCCGGGAGTGGTGGTCACTTATAACTGTAATCCCGAATTCAGGAGGCCAATCAAGGAAAACTACCATGAGTTCAAGGCCAGCCGGGGCTATAGAGTAAGAATAAAAATCTCAACAATTTTATTGTAAGGAACTGGGGCTATTGGGCTCAAGAGATGCTCAGTAGTAAAGAGCACGTGTTCTTATCAAGAATCTGGGATATGTTCTCAGCACCTACATGGTGGCTTACAACAATCTGTAATTCCAGTTCCAGAGGATCCGATGCCCTCTTCTGGCCTCCTGGGCACTGCACACATGTGGTGCACAGACATGCATGTAGGCAAAAATGCTCATACATATAAAATAAAAATAAGTAAACCTTTAAAACAATTGAAGTTATCATGAAAAGACTTCCAGGCATAAAGGAATATATCACATTAAGGCAACATTTAAAAGGAACAGAATACAATGGTGACACCAAGAGAGGAGAGCAGAGTAAAATTCTGTATTAAACAAAAGGAATTTGAAATTTCTATGATACTTGAATCCTGTAGGCTTTTTCATCCAGATTAGTAATAGTTCTAATTTTTTAATAGTTCTGTCTCTTTAAGACAGGGTTTCTCCGTGTAGCCCTGGCTGTCCTGGAAATTGCTCTGTAGATCAGGCTGGCCTTAAACTCACAGAGATAGGTTTTAATAGTTGTAACTTAAGAATTATAAATAACAAATATTCATCATGCCAAGAAATGCTTTTTTTGCAACTGTTCAAATTTACAGTGAAACATTTGGTTGCCAGTTTGGTTTTTTGTTTTTGTTTTTTTCTGAGACAGGGTTTCTCTGTATAGCTTTGGCTGTCCTGAACTCACTTTGTAGTTTGGTTTTTTATTTTATTTTATTTTTTTAAGGGAAAAAATCATCTCGTTCATATTCTTAGCAAAGTGTTGTGACCACTAATGTGAAGCACAGAGCTTGAACTAAGAACCGCTTCAGAGAGAAACCACATGTCTTAGCCCCTACTAAACCCAAGCATAGGTAGGGAAAGAGAAATAAATCCTCAACAGTCTGCACATCTACCCAAGCACGGACCCTCAAAAAAAGAGGGAAAAAAAATTCACTGCAGACGCTATTCCTAAGACCACTACCAGAAAGTAGCATGGCTAGTCAACTCTAGGAGTGACCTTCCTACACATGACATTCCACACTAAAACACCTGTTTTAAGAGCAGAGCCTTTGTTTTTTACCTTGCTAAGTATCACTTTCTCCTCAGCTTACACAGTGTAAAGTGCCCACTCCTGTACTAGCATATCTAACCAAGGGAGTGTGGACTGTCACTTCACTACAAGCAAGGATTTCCTGTTACACCAGCTTTCTCCTAATAAACATATTACAATATGACCAAACATGCACATCTAGATAACTCTTGATACTCAAAGAAACACCTCCCCCAAACACATTTACCTTGGTAATTATTGCCAGTTCTTTGAGAAAACAGAGCTATCCCCAAACTTCAAGTCAGCGTGGCACAGTGCAGGCAGCCCATTTACTCACCACACACTCATCTACTCCACGTTTACAAATTTAGATGCTTTTACTATCACAAGGAGTTTTTAATTTGGGGTTTTGTTTGCTTTATGGGGCTGGAGAGCAGATGCAGAATCTGATGTGTGCTCAGCAAGCACTGTACCACTAGTGGGCACCTGTAGCCCAGAGGTGCTGTTATCAGCAAGCTGAGGTAAGTACAGTGCTAATGCTCCTGAAGCTACTGCCAATGGTCTGGACCTGTGCAGTTCCGATTTCAGGGTAGTTCAAATGTAGTGTTTTCCCACAGAGACTAAAGAATGAGGACCCAGTGTTGGCATCAAACATTGCAGCCCAGGGGTGAGCCAAAGATCCAAAGACACACAAAGGGTTTTGTTATGCATCATCTCCTGGGAACGAGTAGGAGTGACGATTCAGTGTGGGACCCTGCCATCCAGCACCTTTTGGATTTTGTCAGGACTTCAGGATATATAGCTCTTTAACTAAAAGCCAACTGTTAACTGCCCAGAACTGCAAGAAAGGTTGCCCAGCCCCCAGCCCCGCCACAGGCATTTGAAGAGACACATAAAGTGCTCCAGCTATGTTCTTGGTTAAGGGATTCTTGTTCAGGACCGTGCATTTTGAAAACATGTTTCCAGCCTGAGGTCCAACCAACTTTAGAAGCATCATACACAAACCAAATGCAGCCAGGGTGGCAGGGGACACACTTAAGAAGATGTGAAATCCCAGGCATGAACTGCTGACGTTTTGCATATTCAGACTTAAGAAGCATTAAGAATTTACCACTGACTTCCTCATTTTCAGATTGGCTCTGGGTTATAACACACCAGAACCAATGTCTTTAAATTAGCTAAGTTCTTTCTTGCAGGCAAGTTATATGGCAAGTGACTTAAGCTCCCATGAGCCCCTCAAAAAATTATTAAAAACATTTTTAAGTTTTCAGAAAAACTAGAAGATGATATAACATAAAACTGGAGGGCAGGCATTTGGGAAAAGGAGCATTCAGTGGTTCTGACTACCTCTGATTTAAACCAGAACAGCTCAGTTAAAGAAAATACATAGAACCAGGCGTAGTGGCTCACACCTGCAATCCCTAGTCCCCAGGAGGCTGAGGCAGGAGTACTGCCATGAGTTCAAAGCCAACCTGAGCAACATAGTGAGTTCCAGACCATGCTACGCTAGTGGTCTAAAAAAGAAAAATAAATAAAAATAAATAAGTAAGTGGAAATGCAGCATGTGCTCCCAGTATCCTGGGATGTACGCATGCATTAAGAAGCTTTTAAACACTGCTTTAAAATGGAAATGGCATCCCTGTGATAGTGCTTGTGATATTGACCTTCAAAGTCCACAGTTAATTACAGATAAAGGTAAAAGGTGAAAATCCATTTGGGGACCCTAACAATATAAACAGTGCAATAATGAACAGAGTGGTCAAAATAGTTATTTTAAGAAAATCCTTAATATTACACTCATATTTAATAAGGGTATGCAAACTATTTTAAATCTGCAACCAGAAGAATCCTCCATGGACCACTGGACAGAGTTGTGACAAAGCTCTACTAAAAACCCTCACTGGCTGCTTGTTCCTGAGGGTCCGGGGCAAGTGCAGCAAGGTCACCACTGTGGTCTGAAGCATTACATCACAATGCAGATACCAAGAGGAAACACTACACAGTCAAAGATGTTCTTTTACCAGTGCTGCCAAAGAGGCTTTTAAAAGCACAGACAGACACACATTCGTATAGTGCATGCAGGGGATGTGACACAGGCACTGCACATGTTGATGTCAAGCTTGCTGTCATCATCTAACTATCTACAAAATTTTCTTATTAGGTGTGCATCTGAAAAAAGCCAAACTTATCTTTAACTACATAAAAATGGTAGCTATTTAAAATTAGTCAAGTAATTTCAATTATCTTGAAGGAGCTGTGTGTGAGGGAGAAGGGGGGAGGGAGGGAGAGGGGAGGGGAACAAGGGAACAAGTTGGAAAACATCTCTGAGTGTTGTTCCCTCCAAAGCCACCCAATATGGTCAACATTGTTTATGCTTTGTTTTAAAGTGTTAGATTTAGGAAATTTTCCTCAATGAGGACAAACAGAAAGCAGAAAGTCTAAACAAAAGCAAATTAAATCAAGACATGGACATCAAAAACAATTTCGGCTTTACTTTTCCATGGAAGTTGGTCCTATATCTAACACTGCACAAGGGTTCTTGCACAATGAAAAGAGAAGCAGAAGCCCTTACACTGCCTCGCTTTGCCAGAGAATCACCGTAGTCTGCTGGCAAAGTCCGCTTGCTGGACTTTTTCTGCTCATGTTCAACTGCATCTTCAATTATAGGCTCAAGCCTCATCTGGACAAACACCAAAGATTGGGGTCAATGTCTATTTATTATACAAAGAAAGACCTAACACCCTGTTTCATGTCTTTGTGCTCAATAAAACAAATGTATGACTAGCAGGATTCAAAGTTAAAAAAAAAAATGCAAAACCCCAGCAGTGACAAAAATTGGACATTCTAAGCCCCCACTTAAATCTCTTGTCCATTTCAAAGTTTTAAGGTCTATTCTGAGACCTCATTGGGATTTCAGCATCTTCATTCAAGATCCCACCCAGGCAAATAAACTCAAAAAACCCCAAACTTAGGTAAAACATGTGCCCACAAAATCCTCAGAATATCATGTCAATCCACCACCCAGCTTTCCCACTCCCTTTGTTGCAACACATCTGTGAGGTCCTGCTAACACGCAAGCCTCTGCCTCTCTCCAAAGCCAAATGCTGTGCTGTATTACCTCTGTGAGGATGGTGGTGTCGTAAGATGGCTGATACTTTTCTTTTTCATGAGCTGTTCTCTTCTCCATCTTTTCTCGGTCATTTTTTTGTTTCCTATCCGCACCTTTAGGCTTGAAGAAAAAGCAGATGACTTCATTCATTCACCTGGCTGCACACAGCTTTACAAGCAAAGCTGAGCATCATGGTTTCCACTGTTTACCTTAAAAACTTTGATTTGGCAGCTAGCTGAGTGAAGATGATCTGTGTACTCCCCATTTTCATTCTGCTTAAAGGTGTCAACTTGGATCCTAAAAGGCACTCCTTTTTCACCTCCATGCTTCCGTGGAGTGAATTCTGTGCTGATGCAGTGCACCTACAAAACAAGTCAAGCCTAACTACATTCAAAAGCCTTCACTGAGGCACTTTCTACTCCATTCCCTCATGGCTGTGCATTCAAGATCACTCAAAACATAGAAAACAGTCAAATTATCTCATGAATTTCCTGAATTATTCTGAATATAGGCTTTCCTTTCAGAATTCTACCATCTCTAACACTGGGCACAAACTGAAGCACTTCTCTCATGGGGAACTTGGTCCAGTGAGGAAATAGCACAGAAACTTGTATGTAGTGCTACCTGCCTCCCAGCCTTACCACACGCAATCTCGGACGCACCCTAAGGCCTATTTCACCTCTGCCTCCACTGTGCTATAGACAGCAAGCTTTTTGCTACCACTTCCCTGCATACAGCACATTGCGATGCTTTTCCTGGGCAATTTTCAGTCCCTAAAGCCCATTACTTATCCACCTAAACTCCCCAGGCCAACCCTTCCAAGTCTTGTCAGGATCCTGGGAACAATACTTATGTTAAGGACCCACCCACTTCAGAAAACAGCCTGAGGGTACAACACAAACTTAGCAAGCAACAAGACCACAGACTGTTACACAGACGTGCCCTCTTCAAATCACATGCAATGTGAAAGTTCACCTCTGAAATAAGGTTGTGCAATCTGAGATAAGGCCAGGTCTTATCGGTTTTATTTACTACAAAATTAATTATTCTATTGGACTCTAATAGCATCTGACAATATTCAACCAATATGAATCATATCATCATTAACTGATAGGTAATATTTGGAGACAACCCAAATACTGAATGCTAATGATCCAGCAAACATGCAAGCTGGTCAACAAGTATAATGACTCTATCTATGCAGTAGTTAAAGCTCTACCACTTACAAATTTGCACACAGTACATATTAAAATGGATATGTAAACATGTTACTTTCAAAGTTATCTCTTGAACACATGGAGTGTTTACGGATAACATACAGTGGGATTTGTTTGAATATATGCCAGCAGTGTCTGGTGTGATGGTGCAAGCTTTAATCCCAGCATTCAGGAAGAAGATCCAGGTGGATCTCTGTGAGCTCAAGTTGAGACTGGTCTGCATAGCAAGTTCCAGGCCAACCAGAGCTGCTACATAGTAAAACCCTGTCCAAAAAATAAAATAAACCAATGACAATAAAAAAAAAAAAAGAAAAGAAAGAAAGAAAAAGAAAGAATGATGGTCACATGAAGAATCCACTATCATTATCTATTCATTTGTGGAGGTTTTAAAGTTTCATTATAAACACACTTTAAATAATGTTAGAAAAAAAAAATTAAGCCTGGTTACTTTTTTCAATAGTAATCTTTTAAATGGCAGTTTCTATTCAAAAGAAATGTACATTAGAAAAAAAATAGAAATTTCTATTATTGTAAACACCAGTAATAAAAAATAAAAATTAAAAGCCAGGCATGGTGGCAAACTCCAGACCATCCAAGCCAAGGCTACCTGTCTCAAAACAAACAAATACCAAAAAACAACAACAACCAAAAATAACCCACAGGAGTGGTAGTGCACACCTTTGATCTCAGCACTTGGGAGGCAGAAGCAGGTGGATTGATGTGAGTTTGAGGACAGCCAGGGATATATAGAAAGACCCTGTCTCAAAAAAACAAAGAAAAAAAAGAAAAAAAAAATTTTTTTTAAACCAAATGTCTTTTATGTCTTCATGACTAATCTAGTAAATTAAACTCATTTTGACTGTGTGTATTTTAAAAAACAAGGTATTACATTGTAATTTACTAATAGGAAATATTTTCATGAGATAGAAATTTAATCTTCTAAATGACTGGGCAGTATGCTTCAAACAACATAAAAAGGCAAACCTGAATGAAGGCAGATGTGCGCTTTGCAGGGTCCCACAGAAATTCAACTGCATTTAACTGGCTTGGATTTGTTCTTGTGTCAATTATTCCCACAGACATTGGAATATCTGTATGTTCAAACACAAGTTACAAAAAAAGATGCATCCATTTTAAGTAACTAGAAGACTTACGATTTGAGCCTGGTGTGGTAGCACACCCAAGTAGAGTCCCAGCTATTCGGAGGCTGGGGTACAGGGGGTGGTTTGAGCCTAGGGGTTCAAGCGCAGCCTGGGAAGCATAGTGAAACCCCATTTCAACAAAACAAAAACATCAAAACAAACAAAACTTAAAACTTACTATATTATGCTCTATGGAAATAATTAATCCATGTTGAACTTCCCTTCAACGTTCTCCGTAGTCAACCTTGTCTTCAATATCAAATCCACCTAACAAGAATCACAGTTTCTCCTACCACGGCTCGTATTTCATTTCATTAAGAGTATGATGGGCGGTGCCAACTGAGGTTTAAAATAGCTTCAAACCATACAATTCCTGGTTGAGGTGACTTTGCACAGCTACTTCACTCTTCAGGCATAACACAACTCTCAAGATCAAGATCTACTAACACCGACTGCATCCAAGCACTGATTTTACATGGTGCCAACACATCAATGGACACAGCTACACAGCACCTTTATTTCCACGCTCTTTTGACGGTGACCTGTACCTAAATCGAGAAGTCTGTCTCCTGGGCGATTCCACTTCCAGCCTTCAAGCTGCTGGTGCTCTGTGTACTGTAGCCGCCTGTCATGGAACACCACCCTTATGATGCTCTGTGAAAAAAGGGAGGAAAGTGAGCATTTCAACCACTCAGCTAAAGGTGGCAGCAGCAGCATCCATATTAACCAGTAATAGATGATGCCCATACAAAACCAGAGTCTGCTTTAAATCTGCCTTCCGTGAAGTTGGGCATCATGGCTCACACCTATAATCCCAGCACTTGAAGGCCGAGGCAGGAAGAGTACTTTAAGTTTAAGGCCAGCCTAGGTCACATTTCAAAGCCAACACAGGCTAGATAGTGACATCTTATTTCCAAAATAAGAGAAATTCTGCCTGTGAACTTCTCTATTCTTTTTTTTTTTTTTTTTTTTTTTTTTGGTTTTTCGAGACAGGGTTTCTCTGTGTAGCCTTGGCCATCCTGGACTCACTTTGTAGACCAGGCTGGCCTCGAACTCACAGCAATCCGCCTGCCTCTGCCTCCTGAGTGCTGGGATTAAAGGCATGCGCCACCACGCCCGGCTGAACTTCTCTATTCTTATTTGTTAATTTTTGATTGTTCGAGACAGGGTTTCTCTGTGTAGCCCTGGCTGTCCTGTACTCACTTTGTAGACCAGGCTGGCCTCGAACTCACAGCAATCCACTTGCCACTGCCTCTTTGATTGCTGGGAATACAGGTGTGTGCCACTGCACCTGACTTTTGTTCTATTTGTTAATAACTTTTCTATACCTGATTTATGATACACTTAGTTACCAGGAATTATAGCAAAATTATGTGCAAATTTAAAAGGTATAATTTTATAAAGTAATTCAATATTTATAATTCAAAAATCAATATACATAACCACGAAATTAGTGAGTAGGAATTAATTTCTATGAGAAAATACCAGCTGCCCAAAAGAATTATGAAAGATTAAAAATGTTATAAATATAGATAGATAACCCCAGATACAACAGTAAACTCTATTAACCTTAATACCAACTATAATGACTCATGCCTGCAATTCTAGCAATCTAGAGGCTATCTCAAAAATTATCAACAATGGCTAAGTTTTTTTCTTTTCTTTCTTTTTTGTTTTGTTTTGTTTGAGACAGGGTTTCTCTGTAACCTTGGTTGTGCTGGACTCACTCTGTAGACCAGGCTGGCCTTGAACTCACAGCGATCTGCCTGCCTCTGCCTCCCAGAGTACTGAGATTAAAGATGTGCGCCACTGTGCCCGGCTGGTTAATTTCTTTAGATAGGCAGGTGAGATGGCTCAGAGGGAAGTACTTACCAAATAGCCTAAGATAAATGATGGGAACCCACAAAAAGGTGGAAAGAGAGAACTGACTCCGTAAGATTTTCCTCTAACATACACATACACAACATGGCATACACATACAACTAAATTAAACAAATCAATAAAACCTACAAAGATCATTCTTGCTGGGCCTAGTGATACAGGCCTATGAATCCTACTACTTGGGAGACTGGAGGATTAGGAGTAGGCGGCTAGCATAGGCTATAAGGGAAGCTCAAGGCCATCCTTTGCAACTGAGTGAGGCCTTGTCTCAAAATTTAAACATTAAAAAAAAAAAAAAAAAAAAAAGTAGAGCCAGGCACAACAGCTCACACACATAAGTCCAGCACATATAAAAAGAGAAGAAAGATAATTGCAAGTCTGAGGCTTGAGCTACAGAATGAGTGCCAGGCCACAGAGGCCGCTGAAACGTCAAAGGGTGGTAATGTTGGGAGTGGCTTGAATTAGAAGATACAGAGAACACTGGAAGGGAACTAAATGTTCTGAGTAAAAAGAGACTTCACCTATAGAACTAGCACTAGATAAAGGGGCCAACTACCGCGCCAAGGGAGCAGAGCAGTGCACAGCCACTACTAAGCCAAGGCTATGGGGGCAGAACCTGGTACAAAAGGCACAGGCTAGGCCGAGGCAGTAGGATCAGGAGACAAAGGTCAGTCTAGGCTACAATACTGACTTCAAAGCCATCCTGGGCTATATAAGGAGTCTTACTCCAGACTAGGCTACAAAGTGAGACCCCCATCATCCATAAATAAAAAACACATCAAGTATGTTCAATCAACACACGCAACTTCCGTAGCACCTCTGACAACATACCATTTGAGTACCAGGTGCCTCCAAATTTAAGCTGTATATTCAAAGTTCACAGGGACAATAAATAAAAACTTTAAAAAGATGTGATTCTCAATAAATTCACCCTATAGTCATCTATGCTTTTAATCTTACCCCTCAGGATATAACTGAGTGCATTCTAACATATTCAACAGGAAAAAAAAATCAGTGTATGGTTTATGAACTGAACATGAACTGGAAGGAAAACATCTTTTTTGTTTTGTTTTGTTTTTGTTTTTTTCGAGACAGGGTTTCTCTGTGTAGCCTTGGCCATCCTGGACTCACTTTATAGACCAGGCTGGCCTCGAACTCACAGCAATCCTTCTGCCTTTGTCTCCGAGTGCTGGGATTAAAGGTGTGAGCCACCACGCCTGGCTCTGGAAGGAAAACATCTTAAACTGAGCTCTTTCTCTCTGTGCTCAGTGTCAATATTAACTAGTATGATGTCAGCAGTACAGATCCAACTGGCTGTTTCTTCACTTGAGTTATTTAGTCTGATATATTTCTGTGTGCTTTAATTTGGAAGTAAATCCAAAGTAGTTCAACAACAAGTCAATCTGACAGGCATTTTAACTAGCTTAATGAAATTATTTTAAACACATCTTACCTATCTAGCTATTTCTCAATCAAGTAACTGCCTTAGAAAGCCAATTTCAACAGGTGTGGTGGCACATGCCTTTAATTTTGGCACTTGGGAGGCACAGGCAAGAGGGTCTGAGTTCAAGGCCAGCCTGATCTACAAGAATGAGTTCCAGGGCAGCCATGACTACACAGAGAAATCCCATTGTTTAAAAAAAAAAAAAAAAGCCAATTTTCACTGGTAAATGACATGTGTTTTAGAACTGACTTTTCCGTGCTTTGACAAAAATCCAATCCTAACATTTGGTGTGGATATCAAACATCAACAGTCTTGGATGAAAACCTAAACAAGAGCATGAATTAGTGAACTGTTTAACCCAGCATGCATATGAGGAACATAAGGGGTACGAGGACAAGAGATACAGCTTAGCAGTCACTGCTGAGAACCTGCTCTTGTGGAAAATCCAAGTTCTGTTTCCAGCACTCTCATTCCAGCTACTAGGGATCTTCTGGCCTCTAAAGGTTCTTACACAAGCATGCACGTGCAGTGCACTACACAGACAAACACACATTTAAAAACTCTTGTTAAAACAGAACATATAGGTGAAACAAGGCTGGAAAGCTGTTGGTAACTGTCTTTGCTGACAAGAGAATCTGTCAGGAGAAAGATAGACACACACTACCACATAACAGGCAGCCATTCCTCTCTATTCTGGGTATGTTCAAAGTTTACAAAAAAAAAAAAAAAAAAAAAAGCCCAGCAATTCTGCTCTTAGGAACTCTGAGGCCGGAGGATTGCAAGTTCAAGGCCTGCTTGGTCTACACAGGGAGCTCAAGGCAGCTTATTCAAATAGTTACGAGATTAAAAGTCCAATAGAGTTGCAATTTAGTTCACTGATGAGAGAGTGCTTGCCTAGCATACATGGCACCCTAGGTTCAATTTTCAATACAAAGAGGAAAACAAACAAACCGAACAATCAAAAGGTTTTTAAGACATTCTAACAAATTTGGAGGCTGGAGCTAACTGTCAGTTGGTAGTGTCCCAGTGTGTACACTCTGAGCACAGTGGGACTCACCTAGCATTCTAGCACTCACAGAGACAGACCAGAAATTCAAGGCTACACGATGAACGAGGCCAATCTGGTCTACATGACACCCTG
This sequence comes from Acomys russatus, assembly GCF_903995435.1. Classification (NCBI taxonomy): domain Eukaryota; kingdom Metazoa; phylum Chordata; class Mammalia; order Rodentia; family Muridae; genus Acomys; species Acomys russatus. Next base: position 39,679,027 of record NC_067168.1, on the reverse strand, counting down.
TCCCAAAACATGGACAGTACCATTTTTGGGTCCAGTTTCAAAGGGCTCAACCCAAGACACATCAAATACTCATCAATAAGAACACTTTTTTTTTTTTTTTTGTAAAAGGAGCATGCTACAGTTATCAAATTTAACTTTCACTGAAAAATGCAGTCATATCTCCTCTTTAAAAAATTATCACTGGGAGTAGTGGGGTACATTATATAGCTGAGCTTTGCAGCATCCTGCTGATGATGCTGGTTCTACCTTCCCAACAAGCCTCTTACAGAGCTCACTGCCTTTAGTGCTGTGGTGTGTTTATAGCTATAAGGACTCACTCAAGTGACCCATGTGAGAATGTGTGTATTCCTCATCTGAGGAGCAATCCTCACTGGCCAGACAAGGGCTATGTAGGATGACTGACATCCCCTTTAGATATGTTAGTAGCTAAGCTGAAATTCCAAGTCCTTCTGAAGAAAAATTTAAAAAGTAAAATAAAAGGATGTTTAAAAAATTAATTAGTGTGTTTTCACGCCTAATCAACACAGTGAGTCAAGGACAGCAGGGCTATCACACAGAGAAACCCTGTCTTGAAAAGCCAAAAAAGCAAAAACAAAAAACCAACATGTTGTCAAATTAAAGATTCAGGGTGGTCAGATGGCTCAGCTGGTAAAAGCCTGCAGTGTAAGCCTGACGCCCAGGCTCAACGTCCAGAACACACAACGGAGGCAAAGACAAACTTCCAACTTATCCTCTGGCCTTCCTATATGGCAATGTACACCCTTGTGCACTGTGACCTCTCTCCCCCCAGTAATAAATAAATAAAATCTAAAGAGTTCAGGGTTAGCTGTGGCGATGGGTTTTGCATAACTAAACTAACTTTTTTTTACTGGTTCCTGGTTCCCAACAACTGTAATTTCCATGTTACACACGAGTAAGCAAAATATAGCTTAAAAGGCCCAAACTTTTAAAATAGTCATTTTTCTAAAGAGATATTTTAAAATTTTTATTTAAAAAAGCTTACAGCAATGGCTCAGGGAATTAGGTGCAATTTCCAGAACACACATGGTGGAAGCCGAGAGCCAGCTCCCTGCAGCCTCCAATGGCATGCTGTGGCAGTGGCACACTCACAAGATAGACACACATTTAAAAACAAAAACAAAACAAAAAAGAAACCTCTTGCACAAGAAAGAGCCACTTTACTCAGTCACCACAGTAGCTATTACAATTAAGACAGACTGTCCTTACCTTTACCAACTTTCCACTGATCTCAGGCATATCTCCCATTTTGCGATTATCCAGCATCCGAATTTCATAAGACTGGCCTAATTTAAAGAAATTATGTATCAAAAACAATCCATGTAAAGAACACTACTCCATTCTGCGTAACTTAAGTGGACCTTAGCATATACAGCTAGCTACATGAGAGTATGTATCAGTGCACCATAGAAGCAAATCTCTCTTTTTTTTCCCTGAAAAATCACACCATTCTATCCTCTTAATTACACATGGGAGGTCATCTGTCAGTTTACTCTCACTTGCTAGTCTCCTGAACTGTTTTACTGCACATAGATCTGAGACTAACTTTCTGTTTTTCTGAAATATTAATTTATAGCATGTTTACTTTTACATTAAACTTCATGAGGTTGTAAATATGTTCAGAGCTGTTCAACTATCACCACTACCAGTTCTAGAGTATTTTCATTATCTAAACAGAAGCCCAAACCCAGCAGCAGTCACTTCCTGTGCTCCCAGACACTCACTACTAAAGTCATGGATATAAACAAAAACATAGTATGTGAGGCGTTGGAGACTGATTTCTTTTACTGAATGTAAATTAATGAAAATTTCCCTTTTTATTGCCAGAAAAGATTCTATTGCATGAGCAGACCAAATTTTATTCATCCACTCATCAAATGATGTATATTTTATGTTGTTCCCAATTTTAGGGTGACAACAAATGGTACTGTGAACATGGACAAACCATTTTTTGTATGGACCAACACCAATTTTAAGCTGGAGCCTCTCTGTGTTACTGAATCCAAGTCACATTTGCCCATTGCTTCATTTGTGTATACACACACACACACACACACACACACACACACACACACACACACACACACACACAATTTCTACACACTGGTCTAGAGAATTTTAAAAATTAGGAATATGCTGGAAAAAAAAAAAAAAAAACAAACAGCCAGCACTATGGGAGACAGAGGCAGGGGATCTCTGTGAGTTCGAGGCCAGCTTGGTCTACAGAGTGAGTCCAGGACAGCCAAGGGTAACCAGAGAAACCTTGTCTCGAAAAACAAAAAGAAAGAAAGAAAGAAAGAAAGAAAGAAAGAAAGAAAGAAAGAAAGCTGCTATGATGAACTCATATCCCTACCTACCTTGTGAGTACTCAGACTTTAAAATCCACCTGGCTAAGCCTAAGCATTAAAAAACAAACAAACAAACAAACAAATTCACGGTGTTAGCTGGCCCAGGGAGGCCCAAAGAAAGTTACCCGGGCAGCTGGGCGGTGGTGGCTTTAATCCCAGCAGAGGCAGATGCAGGCGATCACTGTGAGTTCGAGGCCAGCCTAGTCTACAAAGTGAGTCCAGGACAGCCAAGGCTACACAAAGAAACCCTGTCTCAAAAAACCAAAAAGAAAGTCACCCAAGCACTTGTTCCACTATGATGAGCAAATGTGAGGTGGAGAGAGGGGAAAGATGAAGTATGTGGTGGAGAGATAGATGAAAGAGAAAGCAAGGCTGAGGGGTTTCTACACTGTGGAGAAAGGTGGGACTGGAGTGAGGAGCAGGCAGATATGAGGCCACGGTGCAGTCCTGGCCTGGGTGCTGCCAAGGACCATGTCTAGGTCTGTGGTTCTGCTGCAGTTGGAGTCTGCGTTGCTATCTCCACCACTAGTTACCACCTAAAACCAAGCTGACATCTGTGGTCTGTGCTGGGTGGCTGGAGGGGAAGCAAAGAAATGGGGACAGGAGGAAAGGGCTGAGTGAGGAAGTTGATCTGAGTGGTCTGAGCTACTACCTAAGGTCATGCGGACATCCAGGCCCAGGCTGGGGTCATGCCTGGTCCATGGTCTTATGGCAGCCTGGGCCTGTGTAGATGTCCCATGTCACCACCAGATATCTCTTTTGAACTAATTCTATCACAAATGTATTAAGTTTAGATGTAGTATACTGACACTTTATCATCATTTTCTCAATTATTTGACAATTGGGGGGTTTTGTTATTGTTATGTTTACTTTGTGGCAAAAACCATTTATCATCTTACAGAGATTAAATTTTTATCCAAAGTGTTTTCAGCTAAAACCTAAATAAACTTTTAGAAAACATAGAGTGAATATACTGGAGATACACTGGAATGCCAGAAATGAGGCTGGTGGGCATCACTACCTGGTGTCAGGAAACCTGATCGGGGAATGGCTTCCGATGCTCCGGTGGTTACAAGTAATCCAGAATGCAGTAAAGCAGAATAGGTCTCACTCACACCCCCTTCCAAAGACTCAGTCCCCTAGCAAAAAGTAACCCTGCTCAAAAGAGAATCGGTTACTCCAGGCTGGACTAGTTTTTACTCCAGGGTCAAAATCAGGGACCTAACGCTTCTTACAAATGCTCCTCAGACATAACCAACCAAACACAGCTGCAGGTTTATTGCTGTTGTTGATCTAAACACACACCCCCACACACAGAATATTTATTTATTTATTTATTTATTTATTTAGTAAGTATTCTGCCCGCATGTGTGCCTGCAGGTCAGAAGAGGGCATCAGATCTCATTATAGATAGTTGTGAGCACCATGTGGTTGCTGGGGATTGAACTCAGGACCTCTGGAAGAACAGATGGTGCTCTTAACCTCTGAGCCGTCTCTCCAGCCCCACAGTTGCAGTTTTTAAACACGGTACTCATATAGTTTGAAAACAAACTCCTCCTACACAGCTAAGAATTCTTGTTCCAGTTTCTGCTACCTAAGTTACATATAGTTTCCTCTTTCTTTTGTTTTCTTCACATATCCAATGGCAGAGTCCTAATGAATAGCTCCAAGAGGCAGGTGAACAGCGAGCCTAAGGGAAAGCTACTAACAGACAGCAAATCACAACATTAACTCCTGAATACCTGCCAACTCTCCTCTGAACAGTATCCTTCAACAGGTGATGCTGGAGGGCTAGAGGGTACCCAAGCCAGCAGCAATCTGTCAGGAAAAACAAGTTCCTGACAGTGTGGTAACAACCTCAACACTTGGTGGACCTCGAGGAACTCCAGGCTAGCCAGAGAACTTGTCTCAAAAGAGAAGAGAGGGGAGGGGGAGGAGAAGGGGAGAAAGAGAAAGGCAAAGTTCCTGGGTCCTGTCCCAAACCTACTAGGAACCTCGCTCTCAGCCCCCCTGCAACTCAGAAAGCACAAGTACCTGGCCTGTCAATTCCAAATGCATTCAGAACTTCCCTTTGGAACAGGGCCCTGTTCCAGAAAGGCCTTTAGTGGGCCAGGTATAGAGTGAGCACTTACTTTACAAACAGAGCCCTGGGTTGGATCCCAAGCACCTCAACAATAGACAAAACACCTCTTATTAAATAGCTAAAAACTAACCACACCTTTCATTTGTTCCTAAACAATTCTCAGGGTTCCATCCCTAACACCACAGAATTAACCAACAGAATTAAAAAAAAAAAAAAGTTAAATACATATCCTTGCCTCTATGATGTTTCTTCTGAAAATATTAAACCCCAAACAAATTACCATATTTTTCGGACCATAAGACACATCCAGTTTTTAGAGCAGTAAAACAATAAAAACAGTTATCGGACCATAAGGCGCACCCTAATTTCTGCCCCACTTTTCGAGGGGGGCGGGAAGGGAGTGCATCTTATGGTCTGAAAATACGGTACTAAATAAAATTATCTGAGAGTTAAATCTCCAATAACTGAAGCCCAAATAAGTACTATATGTTAAACGCAAAGAGCCTCATGATTGTAAACTCCCTATCAGGGTAATTACTAGTTATTCCTCCATCTTTTTTTTTTTTTTTTTTAAAGACAGGGTCTCAACTCTGTAGCTTTGGGACTCACTGTATAGACCAGAATGGCCTCAAACTCAGAGCTCTGCCTCTGCCTCCCAAGTGCTGGGCTTAAAAACATGTGCCACCAAGCCATAAATATAAAGCCTAAAACCTACTGTTCAGTGAAGTGAAGATTCCATTTAATTTCATATACGTGAAAGGGCTATTTATGTATAACACTGTTGGCTCACAGAAAAAGTCCTATAGTTTTTGCTAAGCTTGTACAATTGAAGGACCTAATTCTTAATTATCACTGGCTCTATATGTTACAATACCAAAACATTACTTTTAAGATCTTTGTAGAGTTTTACATGTCAGTATCCGACCAACCATACTAACCTTGGTTCAAGTACGTGAGTGTCTCATCATGCAGTTTCACAGCTGGTGAAGTCGCAGCACACATTACATATTGAAAGGGGGGGTGCTTGGCCTCATCGTCCAAGGAAAGGCTGGAATCTTCTTGCTTGAAAATGGGCAATGCCAATACATCACTGAAAAACAGAACATCAGAACTGACCTTCCTTTGTGTCTCGGGCACTTGAAAGTATCTAAACGTAATCCAGGGTTGTCACCACTCATCCACTGCTGAAGGTGGGACCTAAAGCTGTACATGCTAGGCAGCCAATGCATTATTTCACTGAAAACTTAAGAGATGTTTTATAGAGTGAAACTATTAATGCTAATCTCGTTCGTCTAAAAGATACTATAAGTTATCCATTTTGTAATGAGAGCACATGAAGAACACGGTAAAATAATAGCTGTAGCGTGTAGTTCAGTGGAGACACTTGCCTAACCTGCCAGGGACCTAGGCTTAACCCCCAACACCACCACAACAATAATCATCTGGAAATTTTTTTCTTTTAAAATCAGTAAACTGGCCAAGTATAGTGGTATAGGTCTTTAATCCCAGCCAAGGAGTCAGAGGCAGGTGGATCTCTGTGAGTTCAAGGCCTATGTAACAAGTTCCAGATTTGCAAAGTTACACATTGAGACTGTCTCCAAATAAATAAAACAGTAAGCACTGGCTAGGGATATAGCTCAGTCGGAAGAGCTTGAGCTGCATGACACCCTGTTCCAATCAAGTAAAAAATAAAACTGCAGATGACCTTTATTTAAAAAATAAAAAAAAGTAAATTCAGAGTGCATAGCTACCTGTTTTGAAAGGAAGGAACTAAGACTGCTGCCAGAAGACAGTCACACTAGCATCATGGAATCACAAAGAAGAACCAAATAAAATGGCGCTTAAGAAAAACACTCCCGACGGAGACCTGCTACAGCTGAGAACATAAAATTTCTCATCTAGTCCAAAACAAGGACTGAAAAGCAAACTGGCAGTAGAAACAGCAACTCCTTCTCTCTTAGGAGTAACTTGTATCCGAGGGTCCCCTGAGACTACCTACCACAGCGGCTTTGTAGCTGAGCAGGGCAGGGCTTGGGGGCTATGCTGGTGTTTAGCAGCGTCACTAAATAACAGTAAGCAATCTTTTAACAATGTTCAATTCCTTTTTTCTTTTTGCATACTGATAGCCATGCAATCACTACTAGTATCTAATTCTAAAACATTTTCCTCCTCAAAAAGAAATCACTTATTATTAGCCAGGCATACACCTGTAACCCCAGCACTCAAAGAGACAGAGGCAGGCAGATCTCTGTGAGTTTCCAGGACAGCCAGGACTACACACAGAGAAACCCTGTCTTGAAAAACAAAACAATAACAACAAGTCTTTTATTAATCTCAGCTCTTAGGAGAATAGACAGTTTGATGCCAGCCTGGATTATATGATGAGGTTTTTCTTTAAAAAAAAAAAAAAAAAAGGCCATAGTGGCATGTGCCTTTAATATCAGCAGCGTTGGAGGGACAGAGGCAAGTGAATTTCTGTGAGTTTGAGGTAAACCTGGTCTACAAAGCAAGTTTGAAGGCAGCCAGGGCTACACAGAAGAACCCTGTCTCAAAAGACCAAACAACAACAAAAAGAGGGGGGCTAAGAATGTGGCTCAGGTGGTAGAGTGCTTGCTTACTATGCTTTGAAGTCTGGCTTCCATCTCCAGCACCACTCAAATCAGATATGGTGGCTCCCACTTGTAATCCCTGAAGTTCAAGGTCAGCCTTACTACAGAGCCAGTTTGAGGTCAGCCTGAGCTACAAAAGACCCTGCCTCAAAGGGGGAAAAATAGATGCCCATAGCCAACAGTAATGACTCACTGTTCTTTCTGCTCCACCCCCATTATCCCATCACTGGCCTCCATTCTGCCTCTACTAACTTGCTGATTCTAGACAGTTAATGCAAATGGAGTCATCAGTTATATACAGTCTCCTACGATGGGCCTGTTGCACTTAGCATTTTGTGGGGTCTATCTGTGGTTCAGCAAGAACCAGAACTTCTCTCCTTTATACAACTTTGCTTTATTACATGGGCACACACATTCTGCATCTGTTCTGATGACATGGGGCTTCTTCGCTGTTCCAGCTATGAATAATGCTGGGAATGTCCTTATGTTTCTGTGTAGATATGACTCAGTTCTCTGACTTTGAACCTTAGCAGAGTCCTCATGGCCAAACAGCTTTCCTGAGCAGCTATAGCACATGCCCACCATTAAAACAGGGAGGATTTAAAAAAAAAAAAAAAAAAAGATTTTATTTTTATGAGTGTTTTTGCCTGTATGTATGTATATATGTGTGTATGTATGTATGTACGTGTGTGTGCACCATATGCATGTTTGGTGCCCATGGAAGCCAGAAGAGAGCATTAGATCCCTTGGAACTGGCATTGTAAGCCACCACATGCACCACGAGGGTGCTAGGAACAGAATCCCTAGGTCCTCTGTAAATGTAGCAAGTACTCTCTCCAGCCCCTTTGTGGTTTTGTTTTGTTTGTTTTTTACCAAGGCTTTCATATAGCCCAGGCTAGCTTCAAAGTAACTATGTAGCCAAGGAATTCCCATGAACTGATTCTCCTACCTCTATCTCCCAAATGCTGGGATTACAGGCCCGTACCACCGTTACTTGTGATGCTAAATGTTTCTTAAACTTAACTAAAAATAAAATGTGGGGCATGGTGGCAGCTTGATCTACATAACTCCAGGCCAGCCAGGCTATATAATAAGACCTTGCTTCAAAAAGGGGCTGGGGCTGGGGCGCAATAGCAGAACATTTGCCTAGCATTTACAAGGCCCTGGGTTCAATCCCTGATAAAAGAGGATAGAGAGCAGAGCAGGGAACGCTAGTGATCACAGCATTGAGGCAAGATCACCCCAAGTTTGAGGATAGTCTGGGCAGTGAGACCATGTATCCCAAAAGAAAGAGAAGAGGCTGGAAAGATATTCTGTGGTTAAGTACTTCTTGCTCTTGTATAGGATTTGGGTTTGGTTCCCAGCATCCACATAGCAGCTGATAGCTGTTTATAACTTTCTTTGACTCACACAACACATACATGCACAGACACACAGAAATAGTAATAAAAATATTCTTGATGAAAAAGTTCCAGTCAACACAGCAAACGTCAGAAATTAGATCATCTTATTCCCCTAAACCCTCTACTTGCTTTCAACCAGGATCCTAACAAAATCACACAAAGCCCATTCCGAGTGCTCCTCATCCTCAGCAGGCCCTGGGCACACTCACCTCTCCACATGCCTTTTTCAGGGCCATTTCGTGGCTCTGTTCTTCTACAGAACATGCCAACGGCTTACCTCAGTCAGGGTTAGCAGCAGGCTGCTATGCATGCCCGCTATGCTGCTAACACAGAGAGCTGACAGGTTTGTGCTCTTCCTAGCCTAACCACGTCCAAAGCTGCTTCTTCACTGTCATCTAATACAAAGGAGCCAAAAATACTTGCTGAATCAATAAAACACTTACAAGTCAAGATTTCCTATGTTGAGCCATATGAAAAGTACTAACCCTTAATGGTCTTTGTAATTCCAGAAATGAAGAGTCTTTTGAATGTTAAAGACAGACTCTTTTTAAATTAATTTTATTTTATGTGTATGGATATTTTGCCTGCATGTATGTTTGTGTACCATGTGCATGTCTGGTGCAAATAGAGGCCAGAAGAAGACATCGGATCCCCTGGGACTGGAGTTATAGGTGGTTGTGAGCTACCATGTAGATTCTAGAAATGGAACCTGGGTCCTCTGGAAGAGCAGCCAGTGCTCTTAACCCTTAAGACATCTCTCCAGCCCAGGACAGATTCTTAAATGGAACTAAAGTAAGTAAATTTCATTTTTAAAAACTGACAAATAATACATATATATGGGACATTACATGATATTTCAAACAAGTGGAACATTTTTGAGTGAAACACACATGAATGATCCAACAGATTTGATCCTACAATGTATCTACTGCATAGCCTCAAAATGCACACAACCCAGATAAAACTCTTGATGAGAAAAGTTGAACCATCTACACAGTTTAGTACTGAAGTTGGGCACAGTGGTGCATGCCTGCCATCATCCCAGCAGATTCAGGGTCAAGAGTTCAAAGTTATCCTAGGCTACATGTGGAGATGAAAACCAGCCTGGGCTACAGGAGATTCTGTCTCACAAGACAAATATGATGGGTGTGGTGGTGCACACCTGTAACCCAGCACTAGAGGTGTCAGGAATCCAAGGTCAGCCTTGACTACATCTGAGTTTCAGTTCCCTCTGAGCTGTACAAGACCTTGTCTTAAGAAAAAAAGAAGCCATGCAATGGTGACATACGCCTTTAATCCCAGCACTTGGGAGGCACAGGCAGGCCGTTGTGAGTTCCAGGCCAGCCTGGTCTACAAAGTGAGTCCAGGACAGTCAAGGCTATACAGAGAAACCCTATCTCGAAAAAACAAACAAACAACAACAACACACACACACACACACACACACACACACCCCAAGCCTGATATGATGACTATATGAAGAACTGTAAGAACACCTAAAAGCCCAGCAGCGCATGCTGCCTTCCAGGAGGATGGCTGGGCCCCGCATGCAGCGGGGTGTTACATCTCCTTTCATAGCTTTGAACACACCTATAGCAATGGATTAGATTTCAAAAATAAGCTAAAATTTGATGCCTTCTTAGTGAGAAACTATGTAATGAAAACACACTTGGAAGGTGAAATTCTGAAGAATTCAAAAGCCCCAGGGCTGGCTAAATGACTCATCCAGGAAAGGCTCCTGCCACATAAAGCCTAGTGATCAGCCACTAGGACCCCAGGACCCACATGGTGAAACAACAGGGCCAACTCCAACAAGTTTCTTCTGATTTTCATATGTGTGCTATGGCATGCATATGCATATCTTCATTCACACACATGGTAATAAATAAAATGTGATATTTTTTCAAAAAATTCAAAAGATAAGAATAAAACCAAGACGGAAATAACATGGAGGTCTGAACTAACAGAGCAGTCTATAATTAATTCTGCCCCACAAAGAACATGACAGCAAGTATCTGAGGTAGATCATCAACTCAAGGCCAAGACTACTGAGAGCTCCAGGCCAGCAAATGGGGAAGGGTTCTATAATATCACATGTTCTCTTTTTTAAAAAAAGGTTTATTTATGTAGTGTGTATGTGCACACGCCCAAGCATGAATTGTATGTATGTAGAATTGTGTGTGCCAGAAGAGAGCACTGGATCCTTTGCAACTGGGGTTATAGGTGGTTATCTGAACACTGGCTGGTCTGCACTTAATTAGCATTAAGTGCTCTTAACTGCTGAGCTTTCTCTCCAACCTCAATATTCTCCTTACACAAGGCTGACATACAAGCAAAGTTCAAAATCTTTGAGCAAGCCTGGAACACAAAGCAGCTTTTACCAAAGGGTACCATTCCAGCCTGAAGATAGAACCATAACACTGTGATGGTTTTGGCTACCGTATGGGTCTAAAACACTCCCACTGCCAAATGAACTGGAGAGCTAAGAGTCTGAGAGCAAAGATAAAGGACAGCAAGCTCCTGCAAGGATGCCTATCACAGTAGTTTCTCCAGATGCTCCAAGAAACTGCTCAATGTGGACTTAAGGAGGACCTAACCAGGTAGGAAGACCCTCCTGGAGTTTGACAAGCATCAAATTATTCCAGGTAACTCCACAATGCCAAGACTCAAAAATAACTGAGCATAAAAGGACAAACAACACTCTAGGAATAAGAACCCAAAGTGAAAACAACAGATGGCTAACACCCAGTCAGACTCCGTCTGCTGCAGTCCCCAGCTCTTCTACCTCTGCTGCAGAGAATAGAGGCCTCACAACCACTCGTTGCACACTTCTCACTAACTGGAATCTTGTTAGTCTAAGCTAAGGAGAAGCACTTGTGAGAGATTTCAGATGAGGCAGGTGCAAGGCAGGAAACACACAGGCCTCAGAGAGCTGGATGCTCAGCCAGCAGGAGCCCCTGCCCCAGCTATCTCAGCACCTCTACCAGAAAACACCTCAGTGGTTTTCATTTTCCTAATTGGATATAGAAATGATTCAGATGTCGAACACTAAAATTATCAGACCCAAATTATGAAATCATGCTTACCTAGCTTGAAGAAATAAAAAAGACAGGTCTGGAAAGATGTACAGGGAACAGGAGATTTCAAGTGTAGCAAACGCGAAAGGGAGCACACAGAATTCTCAGAACAGGAATTAAGATGACCCAAATTAAGAACTCAGGTTGAACGGCAGCTCTAAGTAACTGGAAACTTAGAAAAACAGAATGAAGAAAAAGAAGTTATCTAGAGATGGCACAGAGGGGTAGTGGGGAATGAGAAATATGAAGGAGAAGAGAAAAAAGATTGCAGACTTTCTTTTCTTAATAATGAGATTAAGAGCCAAGTGGTGGTGGCGCGTGCCTTTAATCCCAGCACTGGGAGGCAGAGACAGGCAGATCTCTGTGAGTTCCAGGCCAGCCTGGTCTACAAAGCAAGTCCAGCACAGCCAAGGCTACACAGAGAAACCCTGTCTCGAAAAACAAAACAAAACAAAACAAAGAAAGAACAGGGGATTGAAACAGGGTCTCACCATGTAGCTCTGGCTCTCCTGGAACTCACTATGTAGATCAGGCTGAACTCACTATGTAGATCAGGCTGACCTCACAGAAACTGGCCAGCCTCTGCACCTTCAGTGCTGGGATTAAAGATGGGTGCTCACGCCTGACCAAGACTGCACATTACCACCTCCTGTTCTAGCCAGAAGCAAGACTGCTGCAGCAGGGCAACATCTGAAGAGAAAAAGGCTGAGCAAATGCCAAACTTGACAACCCAAATAACCAAAGTAGGATAAACACAAAATGACCCACCTCAGCTCAGACAACACTAAGTTCTGAGTATGTGCAGAGTTGTTTTTGTCACTCAACATGAAGTAAGGGAGTCAGTCACCCGGACACAAAGGAAGCACACTAAGGTGGGAAGCCCTCCAGGAAAGCAGTGGCGGTGGGGCAGGGGTATGGTCACTAACCACTGAGCAGCTTGAAGCCAAGACTCAGCTAGGACCATAAGTCAATCACAACTAAGATAATCTGGGTATTCCCATGTCCCTGAAATAAATTACAGGTATAAACATTCTCACTGAAAAAGAGCTGAAAGTTCAAATCCAGAATTCACTCTATGTGAACTTCACAAAACTTTTTCCTGTCTTGAGAGAAGGTCTCAGGTAGCTCAGGATGACCTCGAATTCACTAAGTAGGCAAAGATGGTCCTAAACTGCCTCCACTCCTAAGTACTACTAGGATTTCAGGTGTGTGTCATCACGACTGGCTTCAACCTTTGAATAAATAGCCCCACACAGGCTATAGAATGAGATTCTACGAAAAACAAGGCCAGGTGAAATTGCTCATCTGGTAGAGGAACTTGTTGACAAAGTTAGGAACACAACGTAGAAGGAAAAAACAGAATCTTAAAAGCTGTCCTCTGACTCCTACATATGTGCAGTAGCAAGTACAGACAGACAGACAGACAGACAGACACACACACACACAGACACACACACACCCTGCACACACTTTCTAGTAAAATGCGGTAAAAAGAGAGCTGGAGAGATGGCTCATGGTTAAGAACTTGTTGCTCAAAAAAGGAGAGGAGAGCAGGGGAAGGGAGGGGAGGAGAGGGGAAGGGAAGAGGGGGGAAAAAACCCACTTGTTGTTCTTTAAAAAGCCCTGGGTTTGGTTTCCAGTACCCACACAAGGTGGTACACACATCCATAACCCCAGTTGCAGGAAATCTGACACCTTCTGGTCTCCTTGTGTCCCTGGCTCAAATATGGTGCACAGACACGCATGCAGGCAAACACTCATACACATGTAAAATAACTGCTTTAAAATATTCTTAAAAAGACAAGAACGCTAAAAGCTAATGTTTTCTAAGAACAGAGACAAGACAGTTTATGAAAATTTAAAAACATTCTCTATAAAATCAGTAAGATAACGAAGGGTTCCAGCTTTTGGTGTCTTTGGCCAACATTTCACTGAAACCATTTCACACGTCACGAAGAGGGAGACAGAAGGAAATATTAGAACTACAGGAAAAACAAATCCATCACCATTTAAAGACACTATCAAGGCCACGCGGAGGTGGCACACGCCTTTAATCCCAGCACTTGGGAAGCAGAGGCTGGTGGGTCGCTTTGAGTTCCAGGCCAGCCAGCCTGGTCTACAAAGCGAGTCCAGGACAGCCAGGGCTACACAGAGAAACCCTGTCTTGAAAAACAAAACAAACAAACAAATAAAGACACTGTCTAGCTATGCAGAAAACATGAGATCCTATATCTTAGAATGAAATAAAATTATCAGACTTGTAACAAGCAAGGTAGGGGTAACACAACAACATAAGTTCTAACCAAGCCGCGAGCTTCTACATGAGGACTGCACAAGTTTAAGGCTAGCCTAAGCTACATAGTTAACTTGAGACCACCATGGGCTATGGCATGGACTATGTAAGAAAACCTCACTCAAAAAGCAACGCAACACACCACCACCCAAATGATTCTCAGACCACTTTCCTCCTGTTGAGATCCCACTCTGTCTATGTTGAGACTGCTCACACACTATCATATCAGGAGGATGCTTAAGAAGGTGATGGAAAGGACCAGAGGCCAGTCCTCATCTGGATCTGCAAACTCCCGCTGTCTTTGAGGGACACTCTGCAGGCTACTCTACTTCTCTGGGCTCTAATAATTGGTGAAGTTGAGGGAAAGATCTTACAAATGGGTGAGACAGAAAGAGACATCATTTAACCTGAAAAGGTATGATTACTCAGACCTGGATATAGAACAGAAATGTTCTCAAAATTGCCAGTGGAGACTGGCAAGATGACTTAGCTGGTCTTGTGGCCAGGCCTGACAACCCAAGCTCCATTCCTGAAACACCTGGTGGAAGGAGAGAACCCAAACGCTGTTTTCTGATCTTTACACCAAGCATGCCCTATGGTACGCAAATACAAAAAAAATAAGTTTAATTTTTTTTTTCGAGACAGGGTCTCTCTGTGTAGCCTTGGCTGTCCTGGACTCGCTTTGTAGACCAGGCTAGCCTCAAACTCACAGGAATCCACTTGCCCCTGCCTCCCGAGTGCTGGAATTAAAGGCATGGGCATAAATGTAATTTTTAAAATTACAAATTTAACAAATGGAGCTCATCATTCAAGGCAAAAAAATTGACAATAAGTTACAGTAATAAACTCTAGGTCTCCACCATGTGCAGACAGCTATATTAAAGAATAAAACTTCTTGATACTGTGTAACTTAAAAATGTCAAAATGTTACTGAGCACAGTAGCACATAGCTGTAACCCAGCTCTCTGAAGCAGGAGTATGGAGAGTCCCAGCTAAAAGGGCTAAATAGACTCTGCCTCAAAACAACAACAACAACAACAGAAAACACCGAAATGTGATGGTTTTAGATTCTACATGTCAGCAGAGCTTTAGGAGACTGTCACTAGGCCACTCAGTGGATAAAGGCATTTGCTGCCAATCCTGACAAGCTGAGTTTAACCTGCAGAACCTATGTGGTGATAAAAGGAGACAACTGACAAAAGCAAGCTGTCCATTCTCTGACCTCCACCCTAGAGTTGTACACACAGACACAGACACACACACACACACACACACTGAATAAATAACATTTTAAAAAGTTATTTATTTTATCAGGGCTGCCTTTAATTCCAGAAATTGGGAGGCAGAGGCAGACAGATCTCTGCAAGTTCGAGGCTGGCCTGGTCTACCGAGTAAGTTCCAGGACAACCAGAGCTACACTTTAAAATGCTGTCTTGGGGGGAAAAGTTATTTATTTTATGTGTATGGCTGTTTTACTTCATATCTGTCTGTCTATGCACCACATGCTTGCCTGGTGTCCGAGAAAGCCATAAGAGGGATGTGCATCCCTTGAGACTGGAGTTAAAGACAGTTGTAAGCTGCATGTAAATGCTTAGAATTGAACCTGAGTCCTCTGGAAGAACAGCCAGTAGTGCTCTTAACAACTGAGCCATCTTTACAACCTAGTAAGTTTTTTCATAAGTAATCTACCACTTGTCAAATGTTGGTAAGTTCTAAAAAGAATATTCACAAACTATCTGAAAAGGGTTTCTATATACACTTGCCTTTTCTAAGCACTGTTCTATGTGAGGCTGATTTTCTTTATTTGTATCAGGTAAGCAAATTAAGTTTTACAAAAAAAGGAATTTCACTCTTATGGCTAAGTTTTGTTTTGCAAAATAGTTTTTGGTTTAGAAAAAAAAGGGTAACACAAATGGTTTGTAATCATTTTATCAATCAGTAAGGGCTAGCTTTCTTTCTTTTCTTTTCCTCCCTCCCTCCCTCCCTCCCCGACCCCGTCTCTCAAGCTGGCCTAGAACTTGCTATATAGTCCAGAATAGCCTTGAGTTTCTGATGTTTCCATCTACACGTGATGTGTGTAACACTGTGCCAACTTTGAGGCAGTGTAGGGACTGAACCTAGGGCTTCATGCATGCCAGGCAAGCACTCTTAAGAATTCAGCTATACCCCCCAGCCTAGAATTGATACTGTAATGAAAAAAGTTAAGATTTATGTATGACTTGGTTCATTTCAAAGGGAATCTGAACTTACAAGTCTGGCCACAGAACACATATCTGCAAAATGAGAATCAGACTCCTTCCCACAGAAAGAGAAGCAAAGGGAATACCAAAAAGTGGCCTAAACACAGTTCCAATGTTACATTATTTAATAAAACATATTTAAGGCCATACATCTGAAGAAAACCAGTTCTCCAATTCTTTCAAGGTATCATCCACAAAAAAACTAAGAAAAGTACCTCCTGAAACAAATTTTAGGAATAAAACTGCAGTATTTGGAAAGCAGAAGCAGGTCTCAAGTTTGAGGCCAGCCTGGACTATACTGTAAGCTCCAAGACAACCTAAAACAACAGTCTAAATAAGGCAGAAGACATAGTTCAACTGATACTGTGCTTGGCCCACTACCATGCACAAAGACCTGTATTCAAGGCAGCACTACACAGAACAGGAGGTGGTTCACACCTATAATTCAAGTTCTCCGGAGGATCAGAAGTTCAAAGTTATCCTCAGATACTCAGTGAGTTCAAAGCCTGTATGGGCTAATGAGACCCTTCTCAAAAAAAGAAAGAAAGAAAGAAAAGAGAAAAAGAAAAAAAAAAACAACAACAAAAAGAAAACAAAACTTTTAATACTTTTGCCTTACTAGGTACAGTGGCTTATTCCTATATAATTCCAGCACTCAGGATCTATTCAAGGCAAGCCTAGGGTACACAGTGAGTCCCAGGACAGCCTGGACTGCATAGTGAGCCCTCATCTCAAAAAAATAGAAAGAAGGAAAAAGGACCTAGTAAACTCAAGGCCTTGGGTTAAATTCCCAGAACCCTGAGGTTAGAGGCAGAATACATTTTGTTTTAAGATATCCAAATAAAGCAAATATAGTTTAAAGAAAACTGGAAAGCAGCTTGCACTTAATTATAAAAGTTAGCATAAGCGTGCCTGCAACATGCGTGTGCTAAGAGGACAACTTGCAGAAGTCAGTTCTCTCCTTCCATCATCTATGTCCTAGGGCTAGAACTCATGTCACAAGCTTGGTGGCAGGCGACTTTACCTGCTGAGCCATCTCTGCAGCCCACCAAACCAAATTTCTATCAAGATTTTCCCAAAAGTTCAAGTATACTTCTTGAGCTGCCCGAGCACGCGCGCGAGCACACACACACACACACAAGTGATCTCAGGTGATCTCCCTGCCTCAGCCTCCCAAGTCTTAAAATTACAGCTATTAGTTTGCTTCCTAGTTCCTATGCAGAAGAAGCAGACTGCTCCAGGGGACTCCTGGTAAATGGGGAGAGAAACAGCAAATCAGGTAGTTCTGCAGAACCCTAATGCCCTTCAGACATTCTGCTTGTCAGCTCAATTTTGTAATGTCTCATATATGAAAATTCCAAATCAAAGGTCTTGAAGGCACAAGAGGCAAACTCTTATTGATTTCTCATAACCCAATTATACATGAACAAATAAACAAGCCCCCCTCAAAAACTAATATTCACTTTCTGAGACCCTGGACATTTTAGATTTAATGGCACAGCCAGAAACACTTAAGGGAGAAGGTTTTCCCAAGTGGAGTATCATAAATGAAAACCACAAAGATGCCTGACTTGAGAATACAACCAAGGGGAGGCTATTACCAAGGACGGGGTTCCTTTTCAGAGAAATAACCCTAAACACAAATTAGCCAAGTTGGCAGAATCACCAGAAAACAAACAACAACAACAAAAAACCCAATCGCAGATTCATGGAAGACCCTAGAAACAAGCCAAGTTCTAAAAACTACCAATAAGCAAGCTTTCCAGCAGCCCCATGTTGTGCTCTCAAGCAGACAAGGGCACTAATTGGAGGTTTTCCACAGAAAAGCCTCCTCTTCAGTACTTCTCTCTGGGCCACATGGAGACTTTCAGTAGCTCAATTTCCTCACCAACCAAGACAGTTGTTCTGGAAAACAATCCACCTCATCCAAAACCCTCTAGTTACACAACTGGAGAGAAAGGAGGTGCCAAGTTGAGGGAGGCGAGCAGAGACCAAATCAGGGTCAGATGCTAGCGGCTTAATTCTCAGTTTAGTATGCTTTCCACCTTTCCATGGGCCAAGAAACCTCTCGACTGTTCTGAGTTCTGTGTAGGCCAGAGCTAAGCCAAACTCCTTCAGGGATGAGCCTGGGCTGGACTACTCCAGACCAGCTCTGACCCAGGCCATTTCTCGTGGGGTATTAATGCTTCCGCCCTCCCCTGGGTGGCAGGAAGATAGGAGTACTGGGAAACGGCACTTGGCCCTGCGCATCGCACACAGGTGGTGTGCTTTAAACTTAATTCACTTAATTCTACACCAATTTCAAAGACCACTCAGTGTTTTGGTTCCTAGGATAAACTATACACTACTACACAAGTCATATTCCAATATCAAAGCAAAGAGCTTCTGAGCCACGAAGAAGTCTTCAACTCTTTCGGGGATCAGGGACACACACACACACACACACACACACACACACACACACACACACACTTGGCCCCTATCTGTTTCCAACTCTCCCAATTACACAAAACGGAACAGCTGCTGGTGCAGACAGCAGTGACTAAACTATTGTTTGTGGCACAATCTTAAAAACCCTCTGCAACAGGAAACAGCCTGAGGGGAGTCACTCTGAGAATAAAGAAACCAAGTCAAGGGCCCAACTTCATTCGCAGACAATCAGGAGACTATACAAGCAAGTCAATGCGCTCGCCAGCCCTCGGGGCTCCTTTCGCTCACAATATAACTTACTATTCTAAAGTCAAGCGGCTGAAATCCATGGGCCACGCTAGCACGCACCGTAGGAAAGGCTGCAGCTCTCCCATTAGAAGCGGCGCCTTTTGTACAGCCTATGCCAGCTAAAAGGACTCGTAAATCACTTGAGAAGGAAGCTCCTTTCTCTCCTGTGACCCAACCTCAACAGCCACGGCCGCTTCCCGGGCTGCCGCGGCGGGGTCCACCGCCAGCCACCCCGCGTCGGGCCCCCCAGACCACCGCGCCACGCGGCAGGACCCCGACCCCGCGGCCCAGGCCCCGCCCGACGGAGGCAGCCGCGCGCCCCTTACCTCATGCTGTAGGCGCCGGCGCCCAGCTCCTGCCCGATGCCGGACAGGCTGGAGTCGAAGTCGTGCACCAGCCCGGACTCGATCACCTCGTCCATACTGAGCACCCAGGCCATCTTCCGGCCTCGCCGCCGCCCCGCGCAGCGCGGCCTCCGGGTCCGGGGCGAAGGCGCCCGAGCTCCGCGGGCGCGTCCTGAGGGAGGACGCGGGTGAAGCCTCCGGCGGCGCGGCGAGTGGTCACCAGCGGCGGCCCGGGACGCGGCTGAGACGAGAGCGGCCGAGGCCCAGCTGTCAGGGCACAGCGCGCCGGCCAGCAGCTGCAGCGGGAGCGACCGGGCCGCGGGCCGCGCCGCCCTCCCGCGGCCGCCGGCCCCGCGCCTCATGCCGCCGCCCGCCCCCGGCGCCGCTCCCGCGGCCGCCGCCCGCCCCGCCCCACGGCCCTGGCTCGCATCCCCCCGGCACGCCCGTCTCCCACTCCCGGGCCGCGCCCCCCCGGCCCTCTGCCCGCCCGCCCAGGCTCCAGCGCCCTTTCGCCCCGGCCAACCCCGCCGCCGCCGCCGCTCCACCGGCCCGGACGCAGCTTCGATGCGGCTCCAGCTCGGGCTCGCTCGCCGCTTCCGTCTCCTCCTCCGGCCCCGCCCCGGCCCCGCCCCCGCGGCCGCTCCCCTCCCAGGCCCGCCCCGCGCGGCTCCGCGCCTCGCGGCGGCACAGGCGCCTGGGCCGAGCGGCGCTGCCCGGCCCCCGCGGCGTCGCGGTCTGGCGGCGGAAGGGGCGTGACCTGTGGGGGGTGCGGCTCGGCTGACTGACAGGTCCTCCGGGCAGTCCCCGCGGAGCGGCAGGCCGGGGTTCCCGTGAGCCTCTGCGCCGTCGGCTGAGCCACCAATCAACTCGGGGACTAAGTTGGCTGCCATAAGAAAGCCCTCATTGGCCTGCTCTGGAAGAAGTGGTTCCGGGTCTTACTTCCGTCGGTGCTGGGAAATACCCCTTCGTCGGCATTTGCCCTCTCTGCAGAGAAAAGCGGCTACGTCTCGTCTGAGGAGCTAAATTAGGCCCGTTGTGCAGAAAATCTTGATTGGCAAGAGAATAAGCCAGTCAGCAGTCCCTAAAAGCCTTCCCTCCCCGTCCCCGGCAACGCACGAAGGGCGGAGAGTCAAACTTTAATCCTAGCCCTTGGGAGGCAGAAGCAGGCTGATCTGAGTTTCAGGTCAGCTTGGCTAATTAGCGAGCTCTAGCCGAGCCAAGGTTAGAAATAGGGTTTGTCTCAAATAAACAAACCAATGAAATTCACAGAACCCTAGACATCTGATGACTCGAGATAGCACAAGAATGTGTGACACCCTCGTTATTAATCTTGTACACTAAAAGCATGTAAATTGCTGTGAGGTTTAACTTGACGAAAACTAATGTTTTTCTAAAGAAAACGGGGGGGGGAGTGGGGGGTTATGGTTCAGGCCATGGGGGGAAAAAACGGAGATAACCCCACAAAAGACCAAAGTCACACTAAGTATGGAGGCTTCGTACCCATATTGAGGTGCCCAGTTTTACTTCCTACAGAAGGTCTTCTGTGTCTGGTTATCCCCAAACATGAAGATTTGAGGAGAACTGTTCCCTCCATTTTTATCGGGGCTGGCCCTTGATTATTTCTTTTCCACAAATTATTGTTTCCAAGGTATTGGATTTGAGTAGTGAGTAGATGGCTGTGGGTCCAGCAACAATATGGATTGGCCAGGTCTATAATTAACTCTTGGAAAACAGGAAAGCAAAGGGAGGAGTAATTCTTTGATTCTGAGGGTGAGTGTGTCCATCTGTCTCTGTAACCAATTGAGTGTACTAAAGAAGCAAACATACAAAGAAGCGAAGCCTCTGAAGGCTAAGAACGGGTGCTAACAAAAGGTTAGGGCTGAGGGTGGTGGGGCATGCTTTTCCTCCCAGCACGCTGGAGGCAGAGGCAGTTGGGATCTCTGTGAGTGTCTGGCCAGCCTGGTCTACACAGTTGAGTTCCAAGCCAGCCAAGAACCTGTCTCAAAAGAGTAACCACTCTCAGGTTAGTTCAGCTCACAGCTCTACTGAAAAGCCAGGGAACAGAAATTAGTGGAACCAGATTTACTTAAGACCAGACCCAAAGAAATATGAGAGACTTTACTCTGTCAAACATGTGTCTTTGTAAACAGGGCTCATGGTTCATGTGTGTTATCTTAGGGTTTTTTTTTCTTTTTTATTATTTTATTTTTTACATTTTGTTTTTTTTACATATATATTTATATTATTACACATATATACAATAGATTACCTAAAGCAAGAAGAAGCATGACACAATCAGGAATTACATAAATGTTACATTCTAAGTGTTTTGGCTATTTGTATTTGACAACCTTGAAGAAGACATCTTTCCTATCTTGGTGCATCTAAATTTCTGAATGTAAACCAATCTCCATCACATATTATCATTATCAACTTAAAATACTTATCTAGACCTAATAACATCTTAACCCCTAAATAACTGAGCTTCATTGTAAAACTAAGCTACTGGGTCTTCAGCTCCATGAGAGACTTGAGAAGGAATAAACTTGATTACCTGAGTATGTCGGGAGTGCAGGTTAGTAGCTTTCCAAATGAGAAGATGACAGAGACAGTTTGCTACCTGAACAGTCACCCAAAACTCTATAATGTTGGAGCATCTTCTTCAGCCTTCTGGGCCAATATATCTGACAGACATATTTGCGAGGCAGGAGCTATTGAGAACCTGCTTGCCTTGTCTTGGCAGAGTTTGGCCATTGACTCTGCCCGCATCCAAGCTTGCCCTTCTATGGGCAGAACTCTGTGGTAGAAATGAGGACATTTTCCCCAATGGCTTGTTTGTCACATTTGAAAGACATCTCTATAAGGAGGTTCTTTGATGATGTTCATCATCCTCTTTGAGACAGGCTTGGTGTTGCCAGGAGTTAACCTTTCTCATTGTCAATGAATCTTTAAAAGTAATGAAAACATTTTTAAATGTGATATTCTGCATGTCTCTGGGGTTTTTGAAGACCTTGTCTACCTATCCTTCCTTAACTTTCTATAGAGTCATATCTATCTGCTGCACCTAAGATGTATATTCTTGTGATAAAAGTAGACTAGCAACTGACATGACCATTATTTAATGTACTAACATTTAATTTGTGTAACTTATTTCTCCTAAACAGCTTGCTATAGCACTTTCAAAGCATTGGAAGTAAACTTTGTATTATAATTGAGTTATATATTAGAGTATATATATATATATATATATATATATATATATATATATATATATATATATAGTGTATGTGTGTGAAGAATAATCTTACATTTGAATTTAATACCACTTTATCTAGAATTAAACTTATTTTGCATCTATATACAAAATTCTATACCAGTGAATTTAAAATATCTTGTGAGTGACAATTGAGGCATAAAGTTGAGGAGTAGATTCACTAATCTACCTTTTGTTCTATCTTCCCTATATATTTCTATATTCCCTCTTTTTTCTTTTCAACCTCTTTCTCCAAACAGGATGTCAATGTCCAGTATGCTGCGAAGAATGCATCCTGTCAGGTCTGGTCCAATGTCGGTGTCTGGTTCTTTTGTTCTGAAAGCATATAGTTTCTCACAAGCATTATACAATCCTAAAGTTATAAGTATATAAGGTGTGCGTGATGCACAGAACAATTAAGGCTGGATTTCTGCTCTTTGTATGAGCAGGAAAAGAAGACATCTGTAAATCTTCATTTGTGCCATATGAAGAATGGTATCTAATAGTAATTCATAGGGGTCCTGTAAGCAACAAGAAGCATTGTCTATGCCTAGACATTCATATTTCAGCCAGTCTCAGAGCTAGTTCCATATGGTGGGATTAGAAATATAAATCGCCTGCTTGTTTTTTTAAAAATATTTATTTATTTATTCAGAAGAGGGCATCATATCACATTATAGATGGTTGTGAGCCACCATGTGGTTGCTGGGAATTGAACTCAGGACCTCTGGAAGAACAGTCAGTGCTCTTAACCACTGAGCCATCTCTCCAGTCCCCTTACCTGCTTGTTTTGCAGCTTAAATTCTTCACATCCTGATTGTAGCCCCTTCCCTCATTCCCTCCCGATCCCTCCTCCATCCCTGATCCCCTCTCTCTCCTTCCCTCAGTCCTCAGACAAGGGGAGCCTCCTCCCCTAACATCTGACCTCAGCCTATCAAGTCTCATCTGTATTAGCTGTAACCTCTATCTCTATAGCCTGGCAAGGCTGTCTTACCAGGAGGAAATGATCTAAGTTCAGTGGCCAGAGTGCATGTCTGCAGTAGTCCCTACTCTCCACACGTGGAATGCACAAGGAGACTGTGCTACTACATCTGAGCAGAGGGTCTATGTTCACATCATACATGGTCCTTGGTTGACGTTTCTGTCTCGGTTTTGTAGTGCAGTTATCCTGTATTATGTGGCAATTGTCCTATTATGAGTGAGTATATACCATGCGTGTCTTTCTGGGTGTGGGTTACCTCACTCGGGATGATCATTTCCAGTTCCATCCATTAGCCTGCAAATTTCAAGATTTCCTTGTTTTTAATAGCTGAATAGTATTCCATTGAGTAGATGTTCCACAGTTTCTTTATCCATTCTTCGGTTGAGGGACATCTAGGTTGTTTCCAGATTCTGGCTGCTATGAACATTGTTGAGCAAATGTCCTTGTTGTGTGGTGGAGCATCATTTGGGTATATTCCCAGGAGTGGTATGGCTGGGTCTTGAGGTAGAGTTATTCTCAATTTCCTGAGAAAGCACCAGATTGATTTCCAACATGGTTTTACAAGTTTGTTCTCCCACCAGCAAGGGACGAGAGTTCCCCTTTCTCCACATCCTCGCCAGCATGTGCTGTCACCTGAGTTTTTGATCCTAGCCATTCGTATAGGTGTAAGATGGAATCTCAGAGTCATTTTGATTTGCATTTCCTTGATAATTAGGGATGCTGAGCATTTCTTTTAATGTTTCTCGGCCATTCAATATTCCTCTGTTGAGAATTCTCTGTTTAGTTCTGTACCCCATTTTTAACTGGATTATTTGGTTTGGTGGTGTTTAATTTCTTGAGTTCTTTATATATTTTGGATATTAACCCTTTGTCCGATGTAGGGTTAGTGAAGATCTTTTCCCAGTCTATAGGTTGTTGTTTTGTTCTGTTGACAATGCCCTTAGCCTTACAGAAGCTTTTCGGTTTCATTAGGTCCCATTTATTGATGGTTGATCTTAGAACTTGAGCTGTTGGTGTTCTGTTCAGGAAGTTGTCTCCTGTGCCAATGAGCCCAAGGCTCTTCCCCACTTTTTCTTCTAACAGATTTAGTGTGTCTGGCTTTGTGTTGAGGTCTTTAGTTCATTTGGACTTCAGTTTTGTGCAGGGTGATAGATATGGATCTATTTTCATTTTTCTACATGTAGCCACCCAGTTAGATCAGCACCATTTGTTGAAGATGCTATCTTTTTTCCATTGTATAGATTTGGCTTCTTTGTCAAAAATCAAGTGTCCATAGGTATGTGGGTTTATTTTGGGTCTTCAATTCAGTTCCACTGATCAACCATCCTATTACTATGCCAGTACCATGTTGTTTTTATTACTGTTGCTCTACAGTACAGCTTGAGATCTGGGATGGAGATTCCTCCAGAAGATCTTTTATTGTACAGGATCATTTTTAGCTATTCTGGGTTTTCTGTTTTTCCACACGAAGTTGAGAATTGATCTTTCAAGGTCAGTAAAGAATTGTGTGGGTATTTTGATGGGAATTGCATTGAATCTGTATACTGCTTTTGGTAAGATGGCCATTTTTACTATGTTGATTCTCCCAATCCATGAGCATGGGAGATCTTTCTATCTTCTGAAATCTTCTTCAAATTCTTTCTTCAGAGATTTGAAAGTTTTTTCATACAAATCTTTCACTTTCTTGGTTAAAGTTACACCAAGATACTTTATATTATTTGTCGCTATTATGAAGGGTGTTGTTTCCCTAACTTCTTTCTCAGCCTGTTTGTCACTTGTAAACAGGAAAGCTACTGATTTTTTAAAGTTGATTTTGTATCCAGCCACTTTGTTGAAGGTGTTTATCAGCTGTAGGAGTTCCTTGATAGAATTTTTGGGGTCACTTATGTAAACTATCATATCATCTGCTAATAGTGATAGTTTGACTTCTTCTTTTCCAATTTCTATGCCCTTAATCTCCTTTAGTTCTCTTATTGCTCTAGCTACAACTTTGAGTATTATATTGAAGAGATACGGAGAGAGTGGACAGCCTTGTCTTGTCCCTGGTTTCAGTGATTTAAGTTTCTCTTCATTTAGTTTTATGTTGGCTATAGACTTGCTGTATATTGCCCTTATTATGTTTAGGTATATGCCTTGTATCCTTGCTTTCTCCAGGACTTTTAACATGAATGGGTTCTGGATTTTGTTGAATGCTTTTTTGGCATGTAAGGAAATGATCATGTGGTTTTTTTCTTTCAGTTTGTTAATATGATGAATTACATTGATGGATTTCCGTACATTGAACCACCCCTGCATACCTGGAGTGAAGCCTACGTGGACATGGTGAATGATAGTTTTGATGTGTTCTTGATTTCAGTTTGCAAGTATTTTACTGAGTATTTTTGCATCAATGTTCGTAAGAGAAATTGGTCTGAAATTCTCTTTCTTTGTTGAGTCTTTCTGTGGTTTAGGTATCAAGGTAACTGTGGCCTCATAGAATGAGTTTGGTAATGTTCCTTCTGTTTCTATTTTACAGAATAGTTTGAAGAGAATTGATATTAGCTCTTCTCTGAAGGTCTGGTAAAATTCTGCACTGAATCCATCTGGTCCTGGGCTGTTTTTGTTGTTGTTGTTTGTGAGACTTTTGATTAATGCCTGTTTCCTTTGGTGTGATAGGACTATTCAATTTGTTTACCTAATCCTGATTCAATTTTGGTAGTTGGTAGCTTTCAAGAAAACTGTCCATTTCATTTCGGGTTTTGAATTTTGTGGCATATAGGCTTTTGAAGTAAGACCTGATGATTCTTTGGATTTCCTCAGTGTCTATCATTATGTCTCCCTTTTCATTTCTGATTTTTTTGATTTGAATACTCTCCCTCTGCCTTTTAGTTAGTTTGGCTAAAGGTTTGTCAATCTTGTTGATTTTCTCAAAGAGCCAGCTCTTGGTTTCATTGATTCTTTGACTTGTTTTCTTTGTTTCCAATTTATTGATTTCAGCCCTGAGTTTGATGATTTCCAACCATCTTGTGTGTGTCAGGTTCCTTTTGTTCTAGAACTTTCAGATGTACTATTAAGTTGCTAGTATGGGATCTCTCCAGTTTCTTTATAAAGGCATGTAGTGCTATGAGCTTTCCTCTAGCACTGCATTTTATTGTGTCACATAGGTTTAGGTATGTTGTGCCTTCTGTTTCATTGAATTCTAGGAAGTTTTTAATTTGTATTTTTATTTCATCCCTTACCCAGATGTCATTGGGTTTCCATGAGTTTGTAGGCTTTCAGTTGTTTCTTTGGTTGTTGAGTTTCCTCTTTAATCCTTGGGGGTCTGATAAGATGCAAGGGATTATTTCGATTTTCTGGTATCTGTTGAGGTTTGCTTTGTGGCCAAGTATGTGGTTGATTTTGGAGAAGATTCCATGAGGTCCTGAAAAGAAGGTGTATTCTTTTGTGTGTGGGTGAAATGTTCTGTAGATATCAGTTAGCTCCATTTGTTTCATGATGTCTATTCGTTTCCTTGTTTCTCCATTTAGTTTCTGTTTTGATGATCTGTCTATTGTGGAGAGAGGGGTGTTGACGTCTCCCACTATTAATTTGTGGGGTTTGATGTGCGGCTTAAGTTTTAGTAACATTTCTTTTACAAATGTTGGTGCTCCTGCGTTTGGGGCATAGATATTCAGAATTGAGAAATCACCTTTGCATATTTTTCCTTTGATGAGGATGTAGTGACCTTCCCCATCTCTTTTTATAGTTTTAGTTGAAAGTCTATTTTGTCAGATACTAGAATAGCTATTCCAGCTTGTTTCTTAGGTCTGTTTGCTTGGAATACAATTTTCCAAGCCTTTACTCTGAGATCATGTTTATCTTTATTGCTGAGGTGTGTTTCTTGTATGCAGCAAAATGATGGATCCTGTTTTCGCACCCATTGTGTCAGCCTGTATCTTTTTACTGGGGAGTTGAGGCCATTGATGTTAAGAGATAATAATGACCAGTGGTTGTTAATTCCTTTTGTTTGATGTTGTTAGTGGTAGAATATGTGTGTTTCTGTGTTTTGGATTTGTAGATGTGGAGTTATTTATTTCCTGTGTTTTCCTGGGTGTACTTAGCCTTCTTGGGTTGGTGTTTTCCTTCTAATACCTTCTGTAGGGCTGGGCTTGTGGTTTGGTACTAATTAAACTTGGATTTGTCATGGAATATATTGTTTTCACATTCTATGGT
Organism: Acomys russatus; assembly: GCF_903995435.1. Lineage (NCBI taxonomy): Eukaryota > Metazoa > Chordata > Mammalia > Rodentia > Muridae > Acomys > Acomys russatus. The sequence continues at coordinate 39,651,468 of NC_067168.1, read as the reverse complement.
GATTGAACATTTTATTCAGTAGAGTAGTCTGGGTTGGCATCTGTTGTCTCTTAATGTTTGAATGACTTTCTAGCTTTCATAGTCTCTGTTGAGAAGTCAGGTGTAATTCTGATGAATTTGCCTTTATATGTGACTTGACCTTTTTCTCTTGCAGCTTTTAATATTCTTTCTTTGTTCTGTACATTTAATATTTTGATTATTATGTGGCGGGAGGATTTTCTTTTCTGGTCAAATCTATTTGGAGTTCTGTAGGCTTCTTTTATGTTAATGGGCATTTCTTTCTTTAGGCTGGGGAAGTTTTCTTCTATGATTTTGTTGAAAATGTTTTCTGGGCCTTAGAGCTTGGACTCTTCTTCTATTCCTATTATTCTTAGATTTGGCTTTTTTTTATAGTGTCCCAGATTTCTTGGGTGTTTTGTGTCAGGAACTTTTTAATTTTCATGTTTTCTTTGACTGATGTATCAATAACTCTGATCATATCTTCCACACTTGAGAGTCTCTCTTCCATCTTTTGTATTCGGTTGGTATGGATTGTGTCCATAGTTCCTGTTTGCTTCCCTATGTTTTCCAACTCTAAGATTGCCTCGGCATGTCTTTTCTTTGTTGCTTTTTGTTTTTGTTTTTCGAGACAAGATCTCTCTGTGTTAGCCTTGGCTGGCCTGGACTCACTTTGTGGACCATGCTGGCCTCAAACTCACAGCAATCTGCCTGCTTTTGCCTCCTCAGTGCTGGGATTAAAGGCATGCACCACTGCGCCCAGCTTCTTTGTTGCTTCTAATTCCCTCCTTAAGTCTTGAATAGTCTTATTCATTTCTTTCTTCTGTTTGATTGATTTTTCCTATAATTCTTTATAGGATTTATTCAATTCCTTCATCTCTTTGGATGTATTTTCCTATAATTCTTTATAGGATTTATTCAATTCCTTCATCTCTTTGATCTCTTTGGATGTATTTTCATGTAGTTCTTTATAGGGTTTATTCAATTCCTTCATCTGATTGAATGTATTTTCCTGTGCTTCTTTGAGTGTTTTATTTTCCTCTTTCAAAGCTTCTATCATTTTCATCACCTCAGATTTAAAGTCTTCTCCTTGCATTTCATGGGTGTTCATATCTCCAGGGCTTGCTGTGTTAAGATCACTGGTTTCCTGAGAATCAATAGCACTGGTGCTTTGTAGCTCTCAGTTTGATCTTTAGTTCTCACTATCCCACTTCTGTTTTATATGCATCTCCTTTAAAGTATGGTTAGATCTTTCCACAATACCTGTAGCATGTTTCAGGTCTAATATTTTTAAAAAATTGTTGCATGCTACTGGATACACATGCGAGAGCTTGATCCGTTTTAGTTTGTAACGGTAGCCCCACGACAGCCACCACTTCCAATAAATGTATAATTACAGAATCAGCTTCTTCAGAACTCAAGGCAGAAGCCCATTGGAATCCTGAATAGGTATCATTATATGATGTACATGCTCTACTTTTCCAAACTGTGCAAGATGAAACACATCCATTTGCCATATTTCATTTCTTTGGCTACCTTTAGGGTTACTTCTGGCAGGTAATGAGGTTGATTATATAAAGAAAAAGTAGAACAATTTTTTATAATATCTTTGGCTTGTTGCCAAGTTATAGGAAATCTTTAAAAAAATTTCTACTAATTACCTGAGGCCTTTTATGAAAAATTGAAGATTCCAATATGTCTCCTATTAATAATTGATGTATCTCTTTATTTCCTAGTGCCAGTGGTCCTGGCAAACCTGTATGAGATTGAATATGGATTATGTATAATTGACGATCTCTGTTTCAAACAACTTGTTGTAGTTGTGTAAATAACAAAGTCAGGTCTGAATCATCTGAAATAAGTTCAGCAATTTTTATATGCAAAACAATGCTTTCTGCATACTGAGAGTCAGTAACTATAAGAAGATATTCTGGAAAAATCTAATAGAACCACAAGAATAGCATATTGTTCTGACTTTTTAACTGAAGCATATGGGCTTAGAATTACTTTACTTATATTTCCTGACTTATAACCTGCCATTCCTAATTTATTGGCATTTGTAGACCAAGCTGACCTCAAACTCACAGCAATCTGCCTGTCTCTGCCTCCTGAGTGCTGGGATTAAAAGCACGTGCCACCACGCCCAGCTGTAAAAGGAGCTTTTATATTCTTGTTTCAGTTGTTGTCTGGGAGGCTTACTGCTCTTTCTGCTAACCTATGCTTAGTCCTGGAAGCTTCTAGTCTCTGTGCAGTCTACCCAAGGCCTAGAATGGTTTCAGACTCTGAGACTTATTGTTGAATAGCTTACCCTTTCTTGTTCTTACTGAGGTTTTGGCTGGCTGGTTCAACTCAGCTGTTCTGGCTCAAACTCTTCTGCCAGCTGACTTGTTCAATCTGGCTTCTCTCTTGGCCCCTGAAATTCTCTGCTTGGCCTCAAAC